>NW_005187785.1:95201-97139 GCF_000239375.1 Pundamilia nyererei | reverse complement strand
ACTTGTTGTGATATGTGGCAGTAGAAATATGAAAAAAGACAGGCGGATGAGTTGGAGGTGGCAGAATTGAGATAGTAAGATTATGAGTGGGAGTGACAAGACAAGATTAAAAATGAGTATATTAGAGGTCCAATACATCCACAGTCCCGCCTCTGCACAAGGATCTTGAAGATGGAGCTCCCAAACTGAAGGAATAGAGGAAGATAGCAAAGCAGGTTCGTGGATATATTGAAGAAGGACATGAAGTGGGTTGAGGTGACACAATATTAGGAAGAGGCTAAGATGAAGGAAGGTGATCTGTTGAAAGAAGAAGAAGAAATGCATTTTTCTTCCATGTATAGCAACATTAGCCCACTGCAACTCTGAGTTGTGTAATTTATTTTGAAAACAGCAGACCGGATGTTGGCAGCTAGTCGACTTCCTGTGGCCGTGTTATCATTTTATCCAGGTAGCTCATTTGCGACTGGATTCTTTGGAACAAAAATCGAAGTTTTGCTGCTATCCCGTGGGCCTGGTACGTTTGTCACAAATTAGTGATGTCTTTTGTTGTTGGGCCGTCAGTAGTTTGGACTTGTTTCCTGCGAGTTCCAAGACATCGACGTTAATGTCAGCTAGTTGTGCTAGCTTTCCATGCGTTTAAGTCCAATATTTCTTTCAGCAGAAAGCACCATGTCGTACTTGGTGTTTATGCAGGGCTTACGACGTGTGAAGGTGTCGGGTGTGGTGTCTTATGGTTGTTTAAATGCCATTCTTCTGGAGCAAACGACGGGGAGATTAGCCAGATGAAAAGCTTTAGCTTGCGACTCCTTGTTGCTAGGCAACGGAAGTCGCCTGTGGCTGGCTGAGCTAAAGCCTGTAATTACATTAGTGTGGCAAAGTTACTCATCACCTTTTGCTTATTTTTAGGCAACCTTCTCGTCTTGTGTGTGAGATATTTGATTCTCAGTAAGTTCTCATCTCTATGTTAAGACCAGAGTAAGCATCATGCTGGTCCCCATATTCACTCTGAAGCTGAACCACAAGATTAACCCTCGCATGGTGACTATTGGGCAGTTTGATGGGGTTCATCCATGCCTTACTGCCGCCACGCAGGCTGGAAAGGTGAGGGAAATAAATGTTTGCAAAATCCTCACAGTTATGTGATAAATATCATCCATGCTGTAGGAAAATTACTATCATGTTTTTGTGACCCGATGAGAGTGAAAACAGCCAAGTATTTGCCCTCTTCATTATTTCTTTTTTGATCGTACTTGTCACAGTTACCTGGTTCACGCTAAAAGCTAATTTTAATGTTAGACAATTAGAACCTCAGTAAATACAAAATGCAGTTTTCAAATGATGATTTCATTTACCCAAACTTATCTGGCTCTGTGTGGAAAAGAACTGCTGACTCTCTGGAGCATTTGGCAGTTCCCTACTCTCTTGTTGTCTTTCTCATTAAAAGGTTTTCATTCACAACCCCCACACCCGTGGCCAGAGACCTGTGGCTCACCGACTGAGCCAGAGTGCCCAAGACTCTGACATTTCTCTGCTCAACATCAATCAGGCAGTCACCTGTTTGGCTGCAGGAAGACTGGGACCAAATACTACTGGGGACACACTGTTGGTGGGATCCCAGACAAACCTGTTGGCTTATGATGTCCATGACAATGCTGACATATTTTACAGAGAGGTGAGTAAAGTCAGGAAAAATATTGGAACTGGGTCTCCAAAAGTTGATTCTGTTCATCTGGACGCAGCGTTTTGTGGGAGAAACGTTTCGTCACTCATCCAGGCGACTTCTTCAGTCTCAGCTGACTGCAGGTGTCAATCTCATAAACAGGACATTTGCATAATGACTGAAACCAGCCCACTGAAGGAACAATGGGCTGGGAGGTCAGTTCCTTAATCTTAATTATGCAAATTCTCATGACCATTGATCAACAACCACTGATCAAT
>NW_005187785.1:86263-93072 GCF_000239375.1 Pundamilia nyererei | reverse complement strand
AGGATTCTTGCTCAGAAAAAGGATCAACATGCTCTGAAGTCAGAGCACAAAAACCTTTTTTGTAACAAAATATCGATTTCTGCTGTCCCTGTATCGATACATTATTAGCAAACAAAATATCAGATACTACACAGAATCGATTTTTTCCCCCACGGCTACTTCATAGTAACAGTCACAGAATGAAAAGTGGCTTGATTATAAATGCTTTGCCCAAAACGATGTGAAGCTGGCTTGTATTTAAACGTGCTTCTTCTCTGTGTGCAGGTGACAGATGGAGCTAATGCCATCGTGTTGGGGAAACTTGGGGACATCCCCTCTCCTCTTGCTATCATTGGAGGGAACTGTGCTTTGCAAGGCTTTGACTATCAGGGCAATGACCACTTTTGGACGGTAAGAAAATCTGGTTTTCTTGGTCTAAAATCATGAATGTTTACATATTTTTCACATATTTATAAAAAAATTGTGCTCCACTTGATCTTAAACGACATCTTCTTAGGTCACTGGAGATAATGTCAGGTCTCTGGTGCTCTGTGACTTCACTGGAGATGGAAAAAACGAGGTAAGTCTTGACTGCCCAGTAGTCGGGGAGCTTTCCACTTAACACACTACAATTTCAGTAACAGAGCATCTTACAGTTCTGTTATAAATATAGGTATGAAATTAATTCATACAAATATGACTGGAGGGTCTTTAACTTACAATACAAACTGCCCTGAGGTGACTGTTGTTGTCATTTGGTGCCATATAAATAAAGCTGGCTGTTGTTGCTGTTGTACTCACAGCTCCTGGTGGGGTCTGAGGATTTTGACATCAGAGTGTTCAAAGAGGATGAACTTGTGTCAGAGATGACTGAGAATGAGGTAAAATGAGGGTGCAATGCGTAGCTTGGTAACTGCTAGCTTGATCATGTTGTGTTACATATTTTTAATGTGCTTTGTGCACAAGAAGCAATAATAAAACACTTTGCACTTGTAGCACTAATGTGTTGTACAATTTCTTATCTGTGTGTCTTGCTCCAACAGACAGTAACATCTTTGTGCCATATGCACGGCAGCAGGTTTGGTTATGCTCTGGCTAATGGCACTGTCGGTGTGTATGACCGCGCTGCCCGCTACTGGAGAATCAAGGTACCGTAATCATCTTCATACGTTCTTCATTTCTTTGGCGTCTCTCCTTCTTTTCATTTTGTTTTTGTACTTTTTATGTTTCCTAAAAGTTCAAAACTTTGAGATTATTCTGCAATAAACATTTAATTAATCCAAATGTTCTTGCTTTTTTCAATTCATTTATAACCAGATAATGTCAAACTGTATCTGTTCTGTGAATGTGGTTTAGATGAGATAGATCTTTATTGTCACTGTTACAAGAACAATGGACGGCAGTTTGGCATCTCTCCATTAGCAATATGTAGATTTGTTACATTAAAGTTACTTTAGAATAAGAGATGCACAGATATATACAGTTGGTGGTGCACATTGAGTAAGAGGTAGGAATGTCGGTTGCATTATACTATAATAAGTCTGCTTTATAAATACAGGTAGGAATGTTATTTATGACTACAGTGAAAATGTAAATAAATGTTAGCAGCACAGTTAACCTTGAGTCAGGGTGGAGGTGGGGCATGTTTGACAGCGTGCGGGTAAAACCCTTTATTGAGTCTGTTTGTCTTTGACCTGATCGACCTGTAGCCTTTATTGGGGGGTCCAGAGTGCCATGATGATACTGACTCTCCGCTCAAGTCTGCCAGTATAAATGTCTCTGACGGGATTAGTGTAGTAGTAACAAATACTACTTGTAACATGACTAATAGTCATTTGTAGGACATCCATGAACGATGGAACCCTCTCAGTGTTACCTTTCACAGCATGAAGATTTAGGGACAGTAGTGCATTGCTCACCTGCAGTTTGAACCTGATGAGTAAAGACAGTTTTGGCTGGGATTAAATGTAAATAATTCAGTTCTCTACTGTGTAATGTGCTCTTTTCTCCTCACTTAGTCCAAGAATCATGCAATGAGCATCTTTGCATTTGACTTGAATGCCGATGGGGTTGTGGAGCTCATCACTGGTTGGTCCAATGGAAAGGTGAGTACACAACTGTTATCCACAAACTACTTCTTACTGTTTTAACATGGGATTTTTTCAAAATGATTTTGTGGGACAACAACTGGCAAGGATTTGGTGTGCTTTTTATGTCAGATTGACGCTCGCAGCGACCGCACTGGTGAGGTCATTTTCAAAGACAACTTCTCTTCTTCTGTGGCTGGAGTAGTGGAGGGAGACTACAGGCTGGATGGACAGAAACAACTCATCTGCACCTCTACAGAAGGAGAAGGTAAGTCTGTGTGTGAGAACTGGTTGAAAATGGACATTTGTACATTTCCTTGTGTGTTTTCTGTGAACACGGACAAGCCAGGTGTAATTTCAAAGACTGACACTGTGAGCTCATAAGAGGATGTTGCTATACTTGTCAATGTGTTTGTAGTTCGTGGTTATCTGCCAGCCAGTAAAGACCTAAAAGGGAATCTCATGGACACGAGTGCCGAGCAGGACCTTGTTCGAGAGCTCAGCCAGCGCAGACAGAATCTGCTGCTGGAGCTTCGCAACTACGAGGAGAATGCCAAGGTGATTTATTCAGTCACAATAAACTGACGGGGATTTAAGAGGCACGCATCTGGTGATGTTTGTGGGTTCTACATTTCAGCAGGCACACAGTGGCTTTACATTTATGGTACCAATAATTTAAAAAGCTCTTCTTAAACGTTAACGAAAGATCTTTATAAAAACCCTAGAACTGGAGCACACTGCTTTGCAGACAGGCGCCACTACAGTTTAACATGCACCTTTGAGGCAGCTGTTTGTAATTGTGTTAAAGAGTTTTTGTTATTGATTTATCCATGTTAATAAAAAGTCTGATCTGTGGAAGCAACGTTTCTGATCGAATGTAGTCACAACTGTGTGTTCTGAAAGAATTTCTGGGCTCAGCCTGTGTGAGGAGTCATAAACTCTGCTCTTATTTCAGGGTGTGTCAGAGACACACAGTGGGATGGGAGTCATACCAGCCAACACTCAGCTCCAGACAGCACTGTCAGTGAAAGCTGCTACAGAGACCCAGAAGGCTCATGTGGAGCTCAGCATTTCAACACCAAATGGTAGAGTTGGTTAGCGCGTCTCACCGTTTATTGAGTGTTTGCGTATAAGTTGCTGAGTCTCTCCTTGATCTTTTACAGAGACTGTTATCCGTGCAGTGCTCATCTTTGCAGAAGGCATATTTGAGGGTGAGAGTCACGTTGTCCACCCCAGTGCTCAAAGCCTGTCTGGTTGTGTCAGAGTCCCCATTGTGCCCCCAAAGGATATACCAGTGGATCTGCACATCAAAGCCTTTGTTGGAGGGAGAACTAGGTAAGCTCTGCGAGTAATGAGTCTTTTTCTAATGCAGTTAACAACGCCGCTCTCATTCTCACGTCATCCTGTTCTTTTCGTCCTCGTTAGCACTCAGTTCCACGTGTTTGAAATCACTCGTCAGCTGCCTCGTTTCTCCATGTACGACCTCGCTGTCGACTCGTCGGCTGCACAGCCCACAGGGAGGGTCGCCTTCAGCATCAACGATCGACAGCAGAGGGTAGGCTGTCGCACGATCATCTGCATTTATAAAATCTAATTCTGCTCCGTATGTTAATACATGTTTAATGTTGCACTTTTTTTATCCTGTTTTGAGCCAGCTGCAGTGAAATGTCCTTCCTTGTACACTTGCTGTATATTGAATGATTATAAATGTGTCTCCTGTTTAATCCTCGGCTCTGTGTCATTGTGTTCTTGTGTAGGTGATGATGTGGCTGAATCAGAATTTCCTGCTTCCAGAGGGAGAGGAGAGTCCCGATGTTACCTTCAGTTCACTAAGAGGTGGGGGGCTGTTGTCCTTCAGCATGGCCAGCAGTGGACAGGTACACATCAACGCTGCTGTGTGAAAAATATACAATACAATAAAATATCCACAGCACTCATTTGTTTCTTATATGAACTTAGAGACTTGCTCTGTCATTAGTTTATACGTATTTTAAGAACAATAATAATTTGTAATGTGTCCAATCAGATCACCATAAGAACTGATGATATTGACCTAGCAGGAGATCTGATCCAATCATTAGCCTCCTTCCTGGCAATTGAGGACCTGTCAGCAGAAGCGGACTTCCCCACATATTTTGAGGAGCTACACACTACGCTCACTGAGGTTTGGCTCAGGTTTCATCTGCTCTCTGTCAAACGTTCAGGACAGCCTGGGTCAGTAGCAATAAAAGTCCAAATTCTTGAGATTAGAAGGTGTGGACCAAAACTTTAGTCCCTGTAGTCTATCTCCTAAACTGGGCAAGTCATACACTACAGGCCAAAAATAGGTCAGCTGAATTTAAGGTGACCTGTACGTTTAAATGTGTTTCCTAGGTGGACGAGTTCCATTCTGTCCACCAGAAACTAACTGCAGCTATGGCTGACCACTCCAACTACATTAGAAACATGCTGGTGCAAGCAGAGGACGCGCGCCTAATGGGTGACATGTGAGTTATCTCAGTATTTTACTTCGTAATACTTGCAGCCATATTGCTACATTATTGTTGAATTATCTGGACTTGTATGTGCAGCACAGTGGCACGGTGGTTAGCACTGTTGCTGCACAGCAAGAAGGTCCTGAGTTCAATTCCACCGTCTCCACCACCTGTGTAGAGTTCGCATGTTCTCCTCGTGTTTGCGTGGGTTCTCTCCGGGTACTCCGGCTTACTTAATTGAATGTGAGTGTGAATTGTTGTCTGTCTCTGCATGTTAGCCTGATGACAGGTGGGATAGGCTCCAGCAACCCTTAAAAGGATAAGCGGAAGCGAATGGATGTATGTGCCCTGAAAGGCGTGTGTTTCATTCACTGCAGCCATGGTAGAAATAAAATCCTGGGTTCTCTCTCTTTGTTGTGAGCAGTTTGATTTATTTATTCGTGTTTTTATTCCCCTACAGGTAAACATATCTAATAGTTTTGGTGATCTAGCTTCAGGAATTTACTAATGATACGAGTCCTTTATTAAGGTGATAGTTATTATTCTCTCACTGATGCGTTCAAAAAGCGCGGCAAACAGAAATCCATAAATGGATCAGAGGACTGACGGCACTGACTGAGACGATGGCGGTAGTCAAGCGCTGCACCGAGGCAGCGTTACACTTCCAGGGACGTGCACGTCAGATAACGGCATAGGTTATGGCGTAGGGTTGCACAGGGGTTTGCAGTCTTGACATACCTACAGCATAGATTTAACGCAGAAGAATAAAACCTGTTACAGTATCATTTCATTCATGTCAGTTCTTCTATCATGAAACTGCAAAAACTTCCTTCTTTTCCTCACATCTTTGTTCGTTTCCACCGTAGGACAACTATGAAGAAGCGCTACAGAGAGCTGTATGATCTAAACCGGGATCTAATCAATGAGTACAAGATCCGCTCAAACAACCACAATGCTCTTCTGGCTTGTCTCAAGTCTGTCAACCAAGCCATACAGCGAGCCGGCAGGCTTCGAGGTAAGTCTGACAAGCACTACTTCTTAACATAGCAGCACTGTTTGTTAACTACCTCCAATTGAACCAGGGGAGAAGATGATATATTAAGCATATCTGCCTCTGTGTATGCTTCTCTGCAGTGGGTAAGCCCAAGAACCAAGTGATCTCTGCCTGTCGAGACGCCATCAAAAGCAATAACGTCAACGCGCTTTTCAGGATCATGAGGGCTGGCACCGCATCCTCCTGAGAGTGGAAGGATGAGGGACGCGGGAGCAGACTAGAGAAGTTTACAGTCAGCACGTGTAATAACTGTAATGAGGCCAGCGAGTACGTTTGGAGCAAGAACAGCAGGAGATAGTCAGAGACACTGAAGCGGCCTTAATCCACGACTCAGTTTTAAGCAACATTTGGCACCAGCTTCTTGAAATTGGAATTCAGCCAACACAAATATAATGGTGACCTCAGACTTTGTGCAAAATTGTTGGGCTGATTGGAAGGGCTTCAGCTAGTGCGCTGGAGTTTACCTAAATCACTAACCTGCGTGAGCAGCCATTTACTCACTTTAGTCAGAAGTTAAGACAAACAGAAGGACTCGAGTATGACGCCAATTTCATGCATTTGTGGTGACCTGTCCCAGACAGTCTGAGAAAACGAGTGTGCCGGTTTCATTCAGCTGACCGTAAAGTCACCGGTGGCGTGGACCTTCACGCTCGGCCTCGGCTCTCAGCTGCTGCGTGTTCGTGTGGCATTTGTAGCCAAAGAAAACTGTCTAACTTGTTTACTTTTTGTAGACTGTATTCAGAAAGTGCACATGTAACTTTGTGTTTGTGGAAAAATTGTTATTAAATTACATTTTAAACATTTATAACTTTTGGCAGATTTTTTTTACAGTACCAATAAAGGGAGGGTTTATTTCTAGATGGATTTGAGACGTTTATATCAAATCAAAAGAGAGCAGGTAAACATTTTAAATACTGCTGTGTTTAGACAAATGCTCCAACATTATTTAGTCTGCTTTACAGGCAAGTTTCCAAAAACATGAATAAATAAACATGGTGTAAGCCCCGCCCTCTGTTCAAAGATGGTCGCTCACAGTGGACAGAGGCTGTATCCCAACTCAGGGGCTGTGTCCCAATTAGGGGCCTGCACGCTTGAAGTACGCATTTTAAGTGCGGTTACGTCACCGCCACGCGACGACGGCTGTCCCAATTCGAAGTGTACTTCAAATGCGCCGTCGATTTCCCCAAATATCAAGCGTGGTCCGGTGCACGCTTC
>NW_005187785.1:67543-83905 GCF_000239375.1 Pundamilia nyererei | reverse complement strand
ATGTGACATTAGTGACGTTTGTACTAACTTGGTTCTAAAGCCTTTACTTTAACATATACGCCGTCCAATAGCTGAGCTTAATCTTACAGAGAATGATCAAAGCTCATGTAGAAACAAACAAACACATGAACAAAAGCTTTTCTCCTTCATCTCTGTCAAACACAGCTGTATGACACGTTTCCAGCTGTTAGTATCATGGTTGCTAGGCAACCTGGGCAGCGCGACGGAGGCTAGACCGCCCATTTCACAAGCCTCGCACTTCCGGCCTTAGCGGTCTTTGAGTACGCAGCGCTTGAGGATCGTTGAGGCTGCAGACCCTGAACTGGGATACAGCCGTAGTTACCCCACTCCCATCCTGGGCCAACAAAGCCACGGACTGTGTACAGAAAACATCATCACGGTTCTGCCAACAGTGGGTCACGTAGCTTTAAATGCAGTTGGGAGTCTGAATGCTGTACACGCACTGCAGGATGACTTTTACATTTCCTTCTATACCGTTTTATATCATCACCTTCTCTTGTATTTCCTCTGCTTCACGGTGTGGTGGCAAACCTGCATCAAAAGCTGGACACCATCAAACTTGATGCCACTGAACGTCTCCTTGAGTCTGCTCTGTAGTTGGAGCTCATCTCTAAAATCCCTGGTAGAAACAAACAAGACCAAAACCATGAACAACACTCCAAGTTTTACTGCATTTTTAAATGTTTTATGCAGTCCCTGGTTGGAATCAGTGTTTAACTCCTCCCTACTGCCGACCAGAGCCCACTGCCCACGCTGTCCTGTATTATAGCAACATTTTTACAGAGTTTATTAGGCAAAAAACCCAAAAAAACTTGCATCACTAGCCTGATGTCTTTACATATGCCCTTTGCTTTTGCCCGGTTTATTGACATATTTCTATACATCTCCTCCCAAAGGCTGTTCGCGTTGATCGTCTACTTTAACTGCGTTTGAAAAGTATCCGTAGAGCGATACTCTACTTTTGAGCTCGTTCAGCCACGCCCACATCGAGTCAGTAACTCACACTTTAACCATTATAAGACAGGCTAGCGTTTGCCACGGTACACAATGAACACGTGTTATTTCCTACAGCACCTTAACGCAGCATGAGGAGAGCCGTCCTGCGCCAGGTCAGAGAAACACCTTCAGGGTTTTCATCTCGTCTTTGAGCATCTTTCGTACTCATGAAAACAGCACACGGACAGATGTGCGCTATTTTACTTCCCCTCGCGGTTTTCTACGAACTCTGGAAGTCGGTTTACTTTGTTAGAGCAGAAGGAGCCCACGCTGGAGCCCAGATGTTTTTAGTTTGACCCTCTGTCTGCCTCCGCGGGTAAGTCTGAATGAATTGCTTTAACAAGAAAACACTCGATATATTTAAATATGAAAGAAATAAGCAGATGCGTGTTTCTATATTTGTAATATAGCTGATAATCTTCTGTGTTCTTGTTCTAATTTATGCCGTTATGTCTGCTTCAGGGACACAGCGTTCTTAGAAAATAGTTCTCGGTACCTTCGTGTTCCCTTACACAAGACCCAGACACTCCCACTCCTGAACCCAGTGAAGAATTTGGTGTGAGAGGGAAAAACAGTCGCATCAGCTCATAAAAAGCACGAGTGATATTGTTGCGTGGATGTTTATCGGTGATACAGTAAAAAGTGGGTGAAACTGAGGATTGGCCGTGGCATCTAGACCGCAGCTTATTTGTTTGCCCCGGGAAATCTGCTGAACTGATTCCTTCCACAGTGGAAGAAGCGATTGCATCAGATGACCGCGGGTCAGAGCTGAAATAAATATCTGGGACAGTTTAACCCAAAGGGAAGAATAACGGGGCGGTCGTTAAATGATTCTTTGTTTTTTCTTTGATGCTGTCTGTTGCTTTTGCTCCAGGATGCTCTCACGTCACAAGTTTAACAGACTAGTCAGCAAAACCAAATCGAGTCTTCCAGCTCCAAGTACCAGTCAGTCTGCCAGGCTGCTGCAGGACTGACCAATGCATCCCTGCTTGATACTTCACTACAGTCAGCGTCTTCAAACGATGCTGAGAAGGATGTTGGTGACGAGGAGGCTCCTCCATGTGAAGGGAGACGTGATGTGCACAGTTCTGCTGCTGGTGCTGTTCTGTTTCCTGCTGTATGCCCGACACGTAAGGATGGAAGTTGCTCTTTTTGCTGTTCACGTTGTTTCACTGTTGCTTTTTGGATTAAAAGAAAAATCCAACTCAGTTTTCAAACAACACTTGTGTTTCCAGGTTGTGCTCTCCTCTGGATGGGATAGACCTGTGTGGAAGCTGCACATCCACGGCTCCACCAGCCCCAGTCGGACCCTGCTGGGAGCCACTGGAGCTAAAGTGGGCCAGGACTTTCAAGGGGTATGACCCGATATAGGTTACACTTGCTGATATGAAGGTGTTGGTATTATAGCAGCGAGCCTAATGGCGTTATTAAAACAGATATTGTTTAAGGGTCTATATTGCCAGCGATATATACAAAAAATCTGTTTTTAGAGATATTCAATAGAAACTGAGATTTAAATAAAAGTGGAGGAGTGGATCAGATTGTGACACAAAGTCATGAAGTTGTTGCACCATGATATTCATTTCTTAGCTCAGTCCTTATTTACAACATTAGTATGAAATACAGAGTCACAAACAAACATTATGCAGGACACTGTGTGAGTATTATATGGCTGTTAAGATTACGTGCCGCTAATGAATGATATTGTCTTCTTTACACATTTTCCCCTAATAGGCGTTCCCGTCCAGGGCTTCAGGGGTCCAGCCACCTCCATGTAAATCCCAGTCCAGGTCGAAACCTCCCCAACACAAATCCAAGTCTAAGGGCAAATCCAAGCCACGAAGGAAGAACGCTGTGCCGACCAAGACTGCGGCCAATCCCCTACCCACGATGCCACAGTTTGACTTTGAGGCTTATCTGAGAGAAAAGGACAACAGAAACTTCAAGCTGCTCATAGACCAGCCAGAAAAATGTCACATCAGAGGAGCAGAGGAACAAGGAGGAGGGTCTAACAATGCCCCTTATATGCTCATTGCAGTGAAATCCATAGCAGCAGATTTTGATAAACGTCAGGTAAAATATTCTGCAAGAACATATGTCTCAGTATTTTCTGCGTCTTACTAAACTTGAGGCTGTAATAACCAATTTAGTTCCTTTTCCACTCCACGGCATCACTACTTACGTAATCTGGTTTTCCAGCACCGGTCGATACGGATCAAGCGCATCTTTAAGGCAGGAGTGGATTAAGGAACAAAACTGAGCAAAGAAAGTGACTGAATGTGGGACGTAACTCAATTTATCGACATAAACATGATTCCTAATGAAGAGTATTACCGCTCTTAGTCTATCAAGTGTCTGGGCAGCGTGTTAGGAAAATCTTTACTCTCTTAGTCGAGTTAAACAACCTTTGTGCTTCATTTTTTCTTAGGTAGTACGCCGGACGTGGGGTAAGGAGGGACATTTTGAAAATGACGTGTCCATCCGCACAGTTTTCCTCTTGGGTGTTCCCAAGAATCGAACCGCTCTGCCTCTGTGGGATCAGCTCCTGTCCTACGAGAGTCAAACCTATAAGGACGTCCTGCTGTGGGATTTCGAAGACACCTTTTTCAACCTGACGCTAAAAGAAACACACTTTCTGAACTGGATCAACAGCAGCTGTCCTCGTGTCAAGTCAGTGTCGATTAATCGAGCCGACTTAAGTTTGTTTTCCAGTGCTCAGCTTACGTTTATCTCGTCTTATCCAGGTTCATCTTCAAAGGTGATGCTGATGTGTATGTTAATGTGGAAAACATACTGGAAATGCTACGAGGCCAACAGCCAAACGAGGATCTGTTTATCGGTGATATTATTATCCGTGCTAAACCCATTCGTCGGCGCACTTCCAAATACTATGTGCCAGAGTTTTTGTACGGAGGGGGTCTGTACCCCGATTATGCTGGCGGAGGAGGGTTCGTTATGTCGGGACACACAGCTCAGAGACTGAGCTCCGCCTGTCGACAGGTACTTCAAATTAGAAAGTGAGCATTTTCACACATCTATCAAAAATGCTATGATTTCGAATGGCTTTTTTTTCCAGGTGGAATTGTTCCCCATTGACGATGTCTTTCTGGGAATGTGCCTCCAGCTGATCGGCATCAAACCATCGCGACATCAGGGCTTTCGGACCTTTGGAATTCCCCGACCGTCAGGAGCTCCTCACCTTCAGACGTTCGACCCTTGTTTTTACAGAGAACTCATGGTTGTTCACAGCCTCAGCGTCCCCCAAATCTGGCTCATGTGGAACCTCCTGCACGACCCCAAACTGAGCTGCCACAACAGGACCAGCCGGACGCCCCGGCCTTTTAAATGGAGGGGGGGGCTGGGCTCGATGGTGGGGAAGGAGACGGACTACGATGAGAAACGGGTGTTCGTCTCACATTAGTGACCCTACAAAATGGTCATAGCACGAGACTGGAAAGGCTCGTGAGGCGTTCAAAAGCGCAGCTGAGTCATATGAGACTTTATACAAGCTGGCTGGCAGTCGTGGGGGAAATGAACTGACGAAGGCCAAATGTGTTCCAGATTATTGAGAAGAAAGCCCCGAGGGGATTTTAGTTTGACATCAGAGCCCCATTTGTCTTTTCACACTGTGGCTGTGAACAGTTGGGACTTTTAAACCTTAATGTATTGTTTACATTGTTTACGTCCATACAGTTCCACGAGAACAACCAAAGAAAGCGCGGTTAGCTGGTTTAACCCCATTTGCTCAAAGCTGTCACGTTGTTAACATTCAGACTGTGGACAAGACTGGAAATGACTTTGTGTAGTGGGAAGGGAGCAGGGATTTTTAGAGATGCCCCTCTCTTCTTTGTAACGCTGCCCAGAGGCACCAATGGAAGGTCGCATTATCTGTTCCCCGGAGGAGCAGCAAATCAAGTCTAAATAGAAACCACCTGCATGATGCAAACCAAATGGGACCAAGGCTCACTGAAACATGCACACTAACTAAACCTCTGCCGCAGTTTGGACGTATCCCGTTTCCTGAATCTCAGAGTAATCTGCCAAAGTTCACACATGTATACAGATCACATTTATGTCCGTTAAAACAAAATAAACAATCTCGTGTTCTCTGGACTTTAGTAGAATTTGCCTGTTTTTGCCATGTTGTGTAAGATTAGTCTAGAGTATTATGGCTGATATGGTCCTCATAAAGACAGACGAAGCAAACATGGACGGGACAGCACTGAGGTTCAGTATTTAGTGTGGCAGACTTCAGCAAAGTGGGTTTTGTTTTGGAGGCATATTGTAACCCTGTCATTACTTGTTTGACATTTCAATGGGTCGAGATAAGACAAAGAAAACCAAATGTTCAACCAGCTTCATCAGATACTTACAGCGATTGATAAACACACAACACAGATAATTACAGAACAATATGTAAATATAACATCGGCTGATCTGTCCCTCTCTCTGATAGGTCAACCTGAATGCATGGATAGGCAAGGCAGGTTTATTTCTATAGCACAATTCAACAACAAGGTGATTCAAAGTGCTTTACAGAGACATTAAAAAACAAAAACAAATAAAAGCATGATTTAAAATTGATTAAAAAAAAAGCAAAGCAAAAAACAGTCGATAAAATCCATCCATCCATCTTCATCCGCTTTATCCGGGGCCAGGTCGCGGGGGCAGCAGCCTAAGCAAAGAGGCCCAGACCTCCCTCTCCCCAGCCACCTCCTCCAGCTTATCCGGGGGAATTCCAAGGCGTTCCCAGGCCAGCCGAGAGATATAATCTCTCCAGCGTGTCCTGGGTCTGCCCCGGGGCCTCCTCCCGGTGGGACATGCCTGGAACACCTCACCCAGGAGGCGCCCAGGGGGCATCCTTGTCAGATGCCCGAACCACCTCAGCTGGCTCCTTTCGATGTGGAGCAGCAGCTGCTCTACTCTGAGCCCCTCCCGGATGGCCGAACTTCTCACCCTATCTCTAAGGGAGAGGCCAGCCACCCTTCGGAGGAAGCTCATTTCTGCCGCTTGTATCCGCGATCTCGTTCTTTCGGTCACTACCCACAGCGCGTGGCCATAGGTGAGGGTAGGGACGTAGATCGACCGGTAAATTGAGAGCTTCGCTTTTACACTCAGCTCCCTCTTCACCACGACGGACCGGTGCAGCGTCCGCTCCAGTGCGAGCTGGAGGCCCTCACCCGATGAAGCCAACAGAACCACATCATCTGCAAAAATCAGAGATGAGATTCTGAGGTCACCAAAGCGAAAGCCCTCCACCACTTGGCTGCGCCTAGAAATCCTGTCCATAAAAATTATGAACAGAACCGGAGACAAAGGGCAGCCCTGGTGGAGCCCATCACCCACCAGGAACGAGTCCGGTCGAGTCGATAAAATCAGTAGTTAAATGTAAGTTTTGAAATTTAAGCTTAAAGTGTGGATTTGGTGCTTTATTCAAATGCAGCTGAGAACAGGTGAGTCTTCAACCTGGATTTAAATAAACTGAGTGTTTCAGCTGATCTGAGGCTTTCTGGGAGTTTGTTCCAGATACAAGGAGCATAAAAGCTGAATGCAGCTTCTCCGTGTCTGGTTCTGACTCTGGGAACTGATAAAAGACCGGATCCAGATGACCTGAGGGATCTGGAAGGTTCATACTGGGTCAGGAGGTCACTGATGTATTTTGGTCCTAAACCATTCAGAGCTTTATAGGCCAGCATCAGAACTTTAAAGTCTATCCTCTGACGGACAGGCAGCCAGTGTAAAGACCTCAGAGCTGGACTGATGTGGTCCACTTTTTTGGTCTTAGTGAGGACTCGAGCAGCAGAGTTCTGAATGAGCTGTAGTTGTCTGACTGATTTTTTAGGTAGACCTGTAAAGATGCTGTTACAGTAATCAAGCCTACTAAAGATGAATGCATGGACTCGTTTTTCCAGGTCCTGTTGAGACATCAGATCTTTTATCCTTGAAATATTCTTGAGGTGATAGTAAGCTGACTTTGTTATTGTCTTAATGTGTTTTTCTAAGTTTAGGTCTGCATCCATCACTACACCCACATTTCTCGCCTGGTTTGTGGTTTTTAGATGTATAGATTGAAGTTCTCTGGTGACCTGTAATCGTTTTTCTTTGGCGCCGAAGACTATTACTGCATAGCTGTGGTAGTTTATTTTGTTCTTTATAATTTGTGCCAGTGGGAGCATGTAGATGTTAAACAGAAGGGGTCCCAAGATGGAACCTTGGGGAACTCCACATGTGATACTTGTCTGCTCCGATGTGAAGTTACCTATTGATGCAAAGTATTTCCTGTTTTCTAAGTATGTTTTGAACCAGTATAGTACAGTTCCTGAAAGACCTGCCCAGTTCTCCAGTCGTTTGAGTAATATGTTGTGGTCGACTGTATCAAATGCTGCACTGAGATCCAGTAAAACTAGGACTGACATTTTTCCACTGTCTGTATTCAGACATATGTCATTAAACACTTTGGTCAGAGCGGTTTCAGTGCTGTGGTTCTGTGTAAAACCTGACTGGAAGGCATCATAGCAGTTATTCTGTGTTAAGAAGTAATTGAGCTGTTGAGAAACTGCTTTTTCAATGATTTTACTTAAAAATGGGAGATTTGAGATCGGCCTGTAGTTGTTCATTTGTGTCTTGTCAAGATTGTCCTTTTTCAGTATAGGTTTGATTACAGCAGTTTTTAGTGGTTCTGGAAACACACCTGATAATAAAGAAATGGATAAAGGATAGACAGCTCACCTGAAAGGGGTTTGTAGGGGAGATCCAATACGGGTGAAAATGCATGAATACAGGCTGAGTTCAAGTTCCAAACCTGGTGTGCGAATCATCGTGCCATCACAGCGATAAATCCCACTCTCTTGGAAATGCCGAGACTCCTAGAATTATTTTCATTATTTTCAACCTTCTTCAAAGGTTTTATTTCAGTCATCAGCAGCACTTCATAATGGTACATTATTAAGCATTAGTATGGTGTTAGTGAGTGTTTAATTCATCATCTCATGACTAGTACGTCTTTTATACACAGATATGTTTATCCATCTGTTACAGCATGTACAGATATTACTGCTACCACATCACTACTAGTAACAATCAAACATGGTTATAAAATATATCTGTATTTATAAATGGCATACCGAGGATGAGTGATGAATTTAGCATTTTTTAATATCTCTATCCATCTATACAGACGGATAAAAGAAGACAGGAATTTAAATTAGGACTTCCACTGGCCAACTGGTTTTCTGTGGGACACACAAACTTTTGAATGATGTGTCATGTGCAATGAAGAGGACAAAATTCTTATTTGTAATCCATCTTTGAGTTTAAAGTTGGGGAGAAAAAAAAAGTAAAAAACCTCTTGCTATTTTCCACATCCATATTTTTTTTTATTTTTTTTTTCATATCCTGGTTGCACAAACAGAAAATGAACTTTGATGTCAGTCAGCAGTGAACATTCACTTTCATTCAAGTCCAAATGGTGCGTTGGAGTCTTAGGAGACGGCGCATCTCATCATCGTGAAACAGCATCAAAGTGCCAGAGCGAAGCTTTCAGTCCTTCTCGGTAACTCGCTACGTTATTGCCTTTTTTCCTGTGGACATGCTTTGTTAATCTACCGGTTTCTTCATACACAAAGTTATAGTATTCAAAATATAAAATGCCACATTGCCATGAATTTTACATGTTTAATTAAGTATACCAGCTCCATTTCCAGAAATGGGCTTCTCTCACTCACTCACTCTCACACGCGCACACACACGCACACACACGCACACACACACACACACCAGGGAGTAAAGAGGGGGGGGGCAACAGAACAAATGATACCAAGGACAGACGATACAAAGCATTAAGATGAAATTATCATTACACTGAAGATGACAATTATAAATTACAACAATCTCAGTTTGATAATCACACATCTGCCCATTCAGTAAAATAAACATTTGTAAAAAGCAAGAAAAAAAAAAGGTGTAACTTAAAAGCCACAGATCAAAGTTTCTCTTGTTTTTCTTCCCTAAAAACTTTGGAAAAACCAGGATGTGATATGTCCACCTGAGTTAGGGTGAGATCACCTACCCAGCACCTTACAGCTCCCCTCGCCATCTCTGAGTGACAATGCTTCATCACAGCAATGACCGTGCACGACACTGGGCTAGGTTTACCAAAACTGGGGCCACAGGCAAATTCCCCTTTCTCTGGAGGAACAACGGGACACCCTCAGAGGTGCTTCATGCCGTGAGGGGTCACATTCAGCTCAACGAGACAAAATTAGGCAGTGCTGTGGCTGACTGATGTAATGCGGGTCTCAGATTCTCACATTACTGTGTTTAAAACAAGAAAAAAAGGATAAAGACAAACAGTTACAGCAGAGCTTGGAGGGAGGAGACGTTTTGCTTCAGATGTTGATTTGTATCTGAAATCTACAGGTTTTTTCAGTTTCTGTCACTCGTGGAGAACTAAGGCCTGATTTTCTGGACCTGCATTTGCTACACTCATGTATTCCACACCATGTTAACACTGATCTGGGTGTTTCGGGTGGTTATGAACACACATGAGACCCCACCCTCCACACCCCCAACAGAAATGGAAGCCAGTACAAGAAACTCAAACAAAAATAACTAACTAGCACATTCCTCATTTTGGGGAAACCCAGCCTGCCAAACTGTGCAGGTAAATGTAAAACGAGTCAGCCATAATACCATGTTACCTTGTTGCTGGAGCTCAGTGACACACATACATACTGTACAACGCTGCAGCTCAAACGCATTTGATTTTATATACAAGGAGATTCCTTTTTACAGGGTCGATAGAGAAAGAAGTCAAAGACAGGCTCGGTGGGAGATGAGGCACGATATCCAACAGTGTTGTATCTTCTTTTTTACATTTATATTTGCTTACACAAAAGCAAGTGGTAGCAAATGGTATATAGCATTCACTAGAGTTACACCTTTCCCCTATTTGACTGAAGCTGTGGACAAACGGGAGGAGAGTAGGGAACAGTCTTTCCAATTTCATCAGAGACAAAGTGGACAGCCGTCGCTCTTAAATATCTGACCCTGGGAGTCCAATAAGAAAATAGGTGTTTTTTGGATTTAAATTTTAAAATATTACTGTAGCTTGTGGTGTCCCAGTTTTGGAAAACGAGTAATGGAACGCCATGCTCATCTGGCTACAGGAAAGCTTGGAAAACTGATATTTTTCTTTGTAAACAAGTAGATGTAGATGCATCTGTAACCATCTCACAATGCTGTGATTGCAGCCAGTCCTCAACTCTCTGTGAATGGGACTCATGGGCTTTGATCAATGATCATAACAGTTTGCATATTAATGATCATAAACTGGCCTCCCAGCCCATTGTTCATTCGGTGGTGCTAGTTTCTGTCATTGTGCAGATGTTTATAAGGTTGGAAACCTGCAGTCAGCTGAGACTGAAGAGGTCACCTGATGATGACGAAACGTTTCTCCCACTGAAAACGTCCAGATGAACAGCATCAACTTTCAGGATGCAGATGTTAAATCTCGCAGCACACCAAAGCCAGACTAAAAATCCATTTTTGTCCACTGGATTAAAGACAGAGCTTTCTTCCAGGCCAACTGTGAACAAGCAGTTTAAGCAGGGCTTTACTAACTGCTTACATGTCAGCATACTTGCAGCGTTAGCATTGCACATGCAAAAATATGAATACTGAGTGGTCTAGAAAAAAAACAATAATGAGCTGTGAGCAGGTGACTCCACCTGAGCTTAACTCTAATAAAAGTCAATGCAGAAATGTTGAGGTGCCAAGCCACTAACACTGTAAATAAGAAGACACCAGAATAAGAGCACGCATTTATATACAGCATTCATACAACAACATTACGCATAAAGGCCTGAATACATAAAAATAGCAAATGCTTAGGAATTATAAGGAATTAGGAACATAGACAGGTAAAATTAATTAGTTTCCTTCTAATGAAAACATCGCAGTATTGGTCTTTTTGTTTGTTTTTTGCTTATTAAAGTAGAGTTAGCACAGGTTTGTACTTGTTGGCTAATGCTGGTCACAGGCTAACAGACAGGGATGCTAACCGATTGAGTCACTGATCACAAATTCAGCAACAGAGAGAAAATTAAAGGAATTGTTTGTACTGAAGAACAAGACAAGAAAATGTGTATTAAAATTAATACACAGTTTATTAATCTGCTTGGAATTAAAAATAATGTAAATTTATAAAATGGGAGTTTGATGCAAAGCTGCACGTCACACGATGGAGGAATGACTGGTTTTCTCTCCCCGTTTCCAAAATAGGTTCAAATGAACTAAACCCAGAGAAATGGTGGCGGATCTTTGAATGACAGCTCAGTGACAACAGTGACCACTCTGACACTTCTCAACATACACACACTACTGTGAATCTGTGGAACCGAATCCAGACGACAGATGGACTGAGCGCTTTCAGAGTCAGCTCTTCGTGTCGTATAATTACCGTCAGCCGTCAGAGAAACCAGGAGCTGAGGTTTTACTACAGCAACGACGAACATGTGCAAGTCAGACACAAAAAGATCCAAAAGAACAGAGACGGCCAACGCCCGACTCTCTCTGTATGAAATGTTCAGACAGTAACACAGTGATAATGTCAGCACATCAAATAACAACATCCTGAAACCTCTTTGGCTATCGCAGTTTGGCAATTCAACAAGGAAACAAATGCAGACTGTGCCATGTGTCAGTGACGTGAAGGAGGAGCAGAAGATGGAGCGACAAAGAGGACGGCACTGCGAACACTGAGCACCACGTAAGGGCCTCTTCTTTCTTTCCATATGTATACAGGACACACACACACACTCTCATCCAATGTACGAAAAAAAATATCCATATCTGAAGATCAATCAAACAGTCAAGTAAAAAGGTGAGTATTAGTGCAAATGTACGGACGGATTTAAAACAGTACACGATGGAAATGGTCTCGAGGCGAACGAGTGAAAAGGGCGGCCGCGGTAAAATGAAGAAACTCTGTGGCGACTCTACACCCCTCACAACATGCAAGAAGATGCAACCAATCAGAGAAAACGGGCTGTGAGTTTGTGCTTGTAGTAAGTCTCCTCTCGCTGCACAAGAGTCCATGCAAAGATTCTCGTGTCATTCCTGCATGTCAGTCTGCTTCATGATAAAACGGATAAAACCAGCTTTCATGTATCAGGAATACATGAGTTTAGTAATGAAAGGATGCTGTGTGTGTTTGTGCAAGCTTAAAATAACACAAATTCAAACGTCATTTTTAAAAATTAGCCTCACACCACATGCAGATGCTCATTTCTGTCATCGTGTCCGTGCAGGGAGACGTAACAGCAGCCGTGCTGTTGAGTGTGCTTTGTTTGCCTGTGTGTGTGTCTGTGTGTGTTGGCGGGCGCCGCGGAGAAAAGTTGAAGGAAGAATAAGGAGACAACAGGGAGGATTTTCTTTCTGGTCACATCTGGTTCAACTGGGCGGGACATCAAGCGGGTTATGTTCAGGAGGACGTCTCCGTCCGAACCCTGAGAGCGAGCGCTTCTTCTCTTGTGTGACAAAATTGTGATTCTGGTGTTTTTGGTTCAAGTCCTCTGCAGCTTTCACTGCATTTTGGCTCTGATGGCTCTCGGTTGGACTGAACTGGTTTGGTTTTTTTGTAGTTTGGATGCCGTTCTGAAGCTGAGGCAGGAAGACTGGCGGTACTGGTTTGCTGGTTGTTTGACGTGATACACTTTGTTTCCAGACTCTGGCCACAGCAGCTTCCAGCTGCGATATTATTACACTGATGTTAAACAACTTGAGATTTGCAGCAGATGAATTCAAACGCCAACTGTCCCACCACCACAGCGGTACGGAGGCTGCTGATAAATAAACTGGCGCCAGCTTAGAGTCTGCACAAGCTTTTTCCCCCTTGTGGTCCGGGGTGAAAGCAATTTAAGGATGGAAAGGAAACAGTCGAGCTCTACCACAACGCAGCACCACTGGGACCGTTGGACTAACCAAGATAAAGCGCTCCATGCTCCAGCACAGAGACTGTGTGACTGGATCTCGGATGTTCCGGGATAGACCGAGTTGGTTTAGCTGTGCTAGGTGGGTGTGCCGGATTGGAAGAATGAGTCTTAGTATCCAACAGGAAGAGTTGGTAAATGCCGTGTCTGATTTTAGTTGTTTCTCTGTTAGCATCTGAGCTGGGTAAGAGTAACTTTGTTCGGTTAGGTCTGCTTGGTTAAGAATCTGGCTCTGGATTAGAAAGTCAGTCAGTAGAAGTACTGGATTCACGACAGGCCAAAACGGGATGTGGTTGCGGTTACTTGTTTAGTGGGAACTACTGCTGGACTCGGGTCGGGCGTGACTGGTCGTGCGTGGAGCACCGTAGAGGGTTACCGATGCTATGTGGTTATTCTGCATCACCTGGGGAGGAGGAACACAAGACAGTGAGGACTACTGAAACACACGGGCTCGAAACTACAACACATATTTCAAAGATTAGGGGTTGAGCTGTTTCTTGATCACCTTTGCATTTCTAATACTTTTGCGAGCAAATCTCTACAAATGTCCTTTCAGAGAGAATAATTCACATTCCTGTCAGCTTTAAACGGGTTCAGCAGCTTTGCTATAATAACACTGCTGAACGTGTCAGTCTTGTGCAGCATTTTACGTAACACATGTGCTCTAAATGGAACAATCCATGTAGCCAGGTGGTTCAGATAAAATGCATGCTGCCATACAGTTTTATGTTGTAATCCCAGCTGAATCATAAAATGTGCTGACCTCAAAGATCATCCTCTGCAGTCCGAAGCAGAACGTAGAGCCGAAAGGATTTGTGTTATTGGCCGATGAAGACCTGTAAACGCAAACAAGGTCACAAGACCTGATGTCACATATGTGGGTGGTGTCTGAAACAGCTGTGTTGTCTATATTAAATGCATATATGTAGACTATATGTTACCTGTGCAGCACTACAGGTTTTTCCATTGGATGGCCGAGCAGTTCTTGGATTTGATCCCACTGAGGAAGAGTCAAAAGGTTAACAGACAATTATAACAAACACATTTCCAGGAGTCGGTCTGTTTCTCGACTGCTGACAGCTGTTTATGTCACACCTGACTCAACGCCATTTCCAGCGGCAGAAAGGACTAAGATATTCAGTTATGAATTGATTTGTTATTGGATCTGTGGTGCAACACAAAGCATCTTATGATCAGTCACCAAATTTGTAAGCCTAAGTCACAACCTTGTAATCCGCTAAAGGTGCAGAGTCAGAACATCGAACCGAAAACTACAAGTCCTCTTAGATTTCTACTGCCTACCACAGCGCCACCCTGTGGCTAAATTGAACAGTTCCAGAACTGACCTTGCTGTATGTAGTTAAGATGCAGTCCTCAGAGTCTGCTCCCTCTAAAGCGCCGACATAAATGAACAGACATTAGAACAGAGGAGAGTCAAGTACTAGACATTAAAGCATGAATATGGAGGTATTGCTGTCGACTGAATAACTTTTACCTTTTTTGATGACAAGTGGAATCTTAAAGTCACATCGATGATATCTGTGATGACAGAGAGATTACAATAAGTGCAACAACAAAAACAAGTGTAAAAATATAATAAACATTTGGTTTATATTATAAGAAGGATAATTACATATTAAAGTTGTAATGTCCAGGGTAGTTGGTATGGAGAACAAACTTCTTAACCAGGTGAGTTGTCGAGTCAAACAGAATATCCTGAAAAATACGAAAATACAGTCATTGAGGTTACTTTAGTGTTTGCAGTAGACACACATCTACTGCAAACAGTAGATGTGAGCAAATCAAGAAAAGTAGAACTACACCTCTGCATGCAGTGATTTATGCAGGTGCATGTGGTTTGCATCACAAGATGGTTGCAGGTTGCAAACTGCAGTTTTTGTTTTTTATTATTGCACAAACTTCAACCTTCATGTCTTTGGACCAGGAGTTTTCTCACAGTCCAAAGACATGAATCTTGACATGACTGAGTTAAAGCTGTGTTAGACTGACCGCCTATCACGGTTTTAGCCTGCATCTCATCCATTGTAGAAACAAGCTGCAGTGCAGGTAAATGTCCCATTAATTCACAGCGAGCAGGTAGGAGTGGTCAAGGTCAACAATATTCAAACTCATCGGCGTTGCCTCGCTCGCAGGTTCTGAGCGTCCACGCCGCCCGGCCGCAGGGACTTATCCTAACGGGGGGTCACGATGTGTTGACTTTTAGCATACCACGGTCACTGAATATACTAGCCAGGCTCCTGCTTGTTCTTCATTACGTATTTAGTGGTGAGTCAACAAAATCATCGCAGATACAAATTTTGGTGACCTTTAAGTTACACGATGATGATGTGTGTCGAATGTGACACGTGAAACAAGCGTAAAGAGTGAATGTAACATCACATTTGCAGGTGATGGTAAAAATGGGATTCATTACAAATCTTTCTGAGAAACAGAGACTAATAATCACTGTAGGTGTGACAATGTTCATCCAAGGTTTCAGTAAGATTGGCCCACCCAATGAGGAGGAGATGGGGTACATACACTACGACCATTATAACTGTACACTGCTAGATTTGACCAACGGTTGCAGCTGGACTTTTCTTTTTGGCGTGGCTCTGACTTACATAAATATAATATGAAAGGAGGGGGAGGTGCTGCTGATATGGGCGCTCCAGTATGACGTCCAATGGTTCTGAATGACGCATACAGTACTTTCAGACAACATTGAGTCCCCATTAAAAGGAAACGAAAACTCAAACACAGCTCAGAGGCAGACAAAGCTCTTAAAAATATCTCGGCACAGACACTGACACCAAGATTTACACACACAAGCACGGCTTCGCTTACGTACCACTCCCAGGGTAAAATAGTTGAAGAAGTAGTCGTTACATTTAGATGGGACCTGCTTATGTGGTGACGGAGAGTGGATCTTCATCTGAAACACAAAAAGAATTTGGGAAAATATAGTCTTCTGACTTTTTGTCTTTAATTAAATTAATACAAATAATATTTAATACAACTTCTTAAGATGGTGAAAATATGACAAGAGAGCAGGTTTGATAAATGGATAACATCCAACAGGTTAAACACCACTTTACAGACTTAACATAATAGCAATAACACAAGAAGCAAAGATGGAGTTAAACTGAATTGCTACCTTGTCCTCAGATTTGTAGAAAACTTTATGTGGGGAGCCCAGAGCACCGAGCACATCCTGACAGGAATCTCCAAAGTAGATGCTCCTCTCTAGGGACTTGACTTTACTATCAGTCATCACACCGAGACCACAACCTGCAGTTTAGACAACAAGTCAGTAAAGCTCCACGTCACTGCACTGCTGACCTATGTATGTATG
>NW_005187785.1:58440-67176 GCF_000239375.1 Pundamilia nyererei | reverse complement strand
CTTCTTATGTTATTGTATTTTGCACACCTCTGTTGCTTGTGAAGCTTGCACACAAGAATTTCATTCTGATGTGCTGTACCAGTGTACCTGCACATGTGATGTGACATTAAAAGTGATTTTTGACATTAAAAAGAAAAGAAGCTCAAGTTCACACCACTGTTAATAACAACAGTAAAAATTGGTATTACTGTGTATATGTGCTCATTTATGTAGTCCCATATTAACCCTGTCATGCATGAATTATCACAACCTCAATCAGGATTTTTATTCATCTTTATGCAAGAAAAGATGAATAAGAAAAAATCCAGATTGAGGTTGTGATAATTCATGCATGAAACAAGTCATCCATCTATAGTAACATTAAACGACCAGTGGGTGGCAGGTATGGTTTATGTGCAAGTACACCATCAACACTGATACAAATACAAGAAAACAGCCTTTGAATAGCTGTCCACTGTAGTGACCACTATGCGTGAAAGGGTTAACATTATGGGGAAAACAAAGGTGTCAAACTTACAAATAATCACTTGCAGCCTTCAAGACACACACACACACACACACACGGTACTGAGCTGTGTGTTACCTGCAGTGAGAAGGCGGAGCCTGAGTCCCAGAGGGCCCGCCCGATCCCTCAGGACATCCACACACTCTGAATAAATATTACCGAGGAAACAAGCCAACGGCATTGCAGGAGCTCTGAGAACAGTGAAATAAGTTTAGCTATTTTTTCTGTAACTTTTTGTTCTTGCCGTCTCTGTGATTGATTTCCAACATTTAAAACAGTTGAAACAAACTCATATCAATATGTGAAGTAAGGACTAAAAGTAACCGTTTCCTCTGGCAGCATTGCCATTATTACGTACCTTGTTTCCTGCAGGTTGTTGCCAGTGTAGATGTGCATCCTCTTGACCATTGCCCCATGTGGAATCTGCAGGGAGGCCAAACCCATGGCAAAGTTAGGCTGCCAAGGCAAAACAGCTGGAAGTAGTACAGGACTGGTAGATACTAAAGGTCTCTGCGTCCACATGAATAAACACATTCAGAAGACTAAAAAACAGAGCTGTGACAGTACAGAGGAGTGACAACATGTGATCAAGGGAGTGAAATGTCTCATGAAGCACTGACTAAACACTGCTTTCAAAAAAAAGAAAGCACCAGTGTTTTCACTGATTGATGACACTGTTCTTTGTACTTTCATTCGTCTTGGATCTTCGGCGTAATCTGGTCCAACATCAAATCGAGACTCACTGTGACTCAGCACTTCTGACTTATTCTTATGCAGCTATCACTGCAGGAGTCCTTCCCGTGGGATGACATTTGATTTTAATTAAAAACAGCCACATCTCGTACCCACTACCCATTTAAAAAGTCATTAATCTGCAGTAAGAAGAATAAAGTCTTCTTATACACTAAGACTACCACGGGTTAATTTAGAAAATACATGAATTTTGTCATTGTGTGCCTCAAACTTCATGACAAAATCCACTGAAAGACAAAAACACTGTCAGAATCCAAGACACACACCGATTTGGTTTCATGTAAATCTGTGACAAGGCAAAAAATACAGCTTGACCTTTGAGTGTCTACATGACTGGAAACCACTCAAATCCCAAGGCTGGCCTGGCTGTCCTGGGACTGGAAATAGCGAGCACTCAGCTCTTCTTTAATTGGCTCACAGGCAAATGGACTAAAACGCTCTCACCTCATATTTTGGAGCTTCATTCCATGAGTCCAGTTGAAAAGAGAAGGACAGTCCCCGGAAGTTGAGATGGAACAACTGCTCTGCAGCATTGTAAACTAGGGAGAGACACGTGAAGAGGAGAGCATTTTATACAGGGTAACAACCAAAACCCCAAATTAGTTGTAAGTGAAAACATTCCAAGTGTGCCGGTCCTTTAGAAAGTACCTCCAGGGTGTGTAGCGCCAAATGACTGGTCTATTTGCTCTATCGTGGGGGCAATGGTCTGAGAGTTGAAATGGACTCCACTGAAACACAATCCATACATACACGGTGTCAGTATTAAACCTATTAACAAAGCGCCTGTGCTGCATTATTTCAAGAGTTAATGGCAAAGATGGGAAATGGATTATGCTTGTCAACAGATAACGTTGAATAAGAAACACATTAATGCAGGCAGACTCAAGTAAGCTGTAAGCCTACCTGTGACTTAAAGTTGAAAGTGGTGTTCGTGTTAATATAAAGAGAACCAGGCGTGCCGTGTATGCAGAACAATCCAGGATTTATGCCATTAAATGTCGCTGAGAAGCTAACATGACTCTCAAAGCAGCTACATCAGCTGCTATTTAATAGATTTAAGTTTTTACTTACCAGTATTTCAACTTGACTTTGCTCAGGTCATACACTTCAATCACCTATCACGCAGAAAGTCAGAAACATCAGCGCACGGATGCCAAGAGTGTTTGGAGGAGACTGTTGGAGCTCTGCTAATTATCTTAAATTCTTACCTTGAGTCTCTGATTTGTGGCATCAAACAGCAGTTTAATCCCATCCTGAGTCAAGTTCAGTATGAGGTCATGGCTGAGTGGTGTCTACAGAGGCAGGGAGTTAAAACCGATAAATTAACATTAAGAGGCAGGAGCAGATGCTGTCACGCACAGGCAAACGGACCTTGAATTCATTTAAACCTGAGAAACAACCACCTCGATTTATTTTTGACATGATTTTAAAAAGTTAATACTGGGTGATTATTAGAAGATTTGTGCAGATGAGTGAAAACAAAACATTAACAATATATAAGATAACAGAGGTGGGAATTATCAGACATCCCACGATACAATATTATTGTCATTGTGGTTTATCACATTTTTTCACCTGCACAGCATGTCCTCAGAGTTAAAACAGATATTGACAAGGTTTAAGAGGTAAAAATAAACTTCTCACCTCAGTTATTTTTCTTTTAATTTTAATTCGTTATTGCACTTCCACTCAGCAACCTTCCCGTTCTACAGGAATATCACCAGAATACAACAAGCTGGCAGCCAGTTGAGTCAATCTGTCAAGTCAGTTTGTGCTCACTGACAAAGATTCAGACTGATGGCAACGTGAGCAATCTGTCTGCATTTATAAATTAGACAGCAATTATCTGTTTCAACAGTCTCTGAGAGTGACTGCAGTCAGTCCAACTGTAAATGTTTGCAGAAAGGATGCCCCCCATCAGGCAACCTGTGCTTTGCAATCGAAAGTGCAACATCCCCAAGCTCTGAGCAACTACTTAATCACCACAAATTGTAATCTGTTGCAAGATGAATATATATATTTACATTTTGCAACAGATTACAATTTGTGGTGATTAAGAGCTTGGGGGTGTTTTTTTTTTTTAAATAAATGGGAGAAACAAGCTTCTCATACTATCGTGACAAAGACAATAGCAGATAGAAATTTGAACTTTTCAGCACTATGGTGAACAAACGACCTACTGACAACAAAGTTTCGACATTTTATTCAACAAACAGATTGTTAAGCATTTGTTTATCATCAACTGATAAACTTATAAATATGGCTTTATCTGTGTTACAGTGGTCTACAGTCATTTCAGTGAAAAATAATTAGAAACCAATTTGATTTACTTCAACAGCACGGGAACGCCTGAACAACTCGAATTGCTGCCCAGAACTCTTCTGCAACCTGATTATGACTGTTTGTGGATTGTGAGCAAGCACAAGTTTATATTTTTAAACAACAGATATTTGTGCATCTTACCTGTTCACTGTATAGCACCTGGACATTTTTGATGATGCGGCAGTGTTTCTGAAGGATAGAGATGGCCTGGGAAAATGGCATCCCTGAACACCCACACAGTGAACGCAAGACACACAATTTGTTATTGAGTCTAAACAAGTGCATATGTAAGGTAGTTGAAAAGTATCTTTTCAATTCACCGGAGATGTTTAATGCTCACCTAAGGCGAATTCCCATTGCTCATTTCCTAGTGATCTCTCAGGCACCACTTCCAGATCCAGCATTGGCAAGTAGTGGGGGGCAGCTCACCTCACCTCAAGACACGATGGGATCCTGTGAGGGACCCTCTCTCTCTCTCGCTGCTGAACACAGTACTTTCCCACAGGATTTCCGACGGCTACTTTAAATCATAACTCTTATTATTTCTCCAAAGCTATCAAATTCATGAGAATCAGAACAGCCACTCAGTCTGCGCGTTACTGTAAACGTGTCCTTTTTTATCTCATGTCATACGTCCTTGACATTAAAATGGTACCAAAGAAGAGAAAGTAAACGGGCCTTAAAATCACATACAAAGCACACAAACTTTCCTAAAACGCACAAGTTTTAACTTGGAATTTAACAAGTTGCCCAACATTGGCTGCCAGCTTGAACATAAATTACGCAACGTTTAGCAAACCTAAAACGCACAAGGCCAGCTGTCAACTAGCTGACTGCTTGTTTGTGTGTTTTTAAATAAATCGATGAGGATTAAAAAACTAATCCACTGAGTTTAATCAGAAACTTGTCCGACAGCCACAAATGTCTCCAACAGGCTTCGATTCAGTAACTAAACATGAACTTCTGTGGTGCCGTGTTTCCTAACAGAGCACCGGATCCAGTGGCAGACAGGTTAAAACACAACAAACTAATACGGAGGCACGAAAATAGCGCTTTCAAACTCAGCTGTTTCCGCCCGTTATGTTTATCATCTGTCACAGTTGGGCGGTTACGAAAGCATCAAATCTTGTCAACAAGACTGTTTTTCTTCGCGCTACGAGCTAACATTAGCGGACGAGCTAGCTGCCCTGTTGGCTTATTTTCAATCAAGTATAAATATAAATAACGTAAAAGACTCTCAAAGTCAAGACAGAAATGATGAATATCACGGTTCAAACTGACACGACATAAACAAAAGACAGCACGCCGAGCCGTCGGCTGTCTCTGCTGTTTTTCTTTTTTCGTTTCAGCGAAGCTTTAAGCTCGAGCGCTAGCTCTTCGTCGCTCGTGCGCAAATTCCCAAGTACTCGCGCGGAAACGCTTTCCGTGTCACTCATAAGCTCGTCGGCCGGTAAATGCCCACCGTGTCCCTTTCTGCGCTTTAACGTGTCTTCAATGTCAGGACCTGATAAGAGCGACACGGCGTCCAAACAACAGCAACTTCAGGCATCAACAACAGCCAGTAGGATCAGCTGATAATTCAACTTCCTGTCTTCGGCGCACATTCGAGGTCGACGTCATGACGTCATGGTCAGGTGACAGCTAGAGACGTTTTAAGTTCTCTCCTGCTTCCAAGAAGATATCGTCTCTCTCCCATATATAATGTCTTATTGAAACCGATATGTTCCAGAAATCAAGTGGAAGCCAGTCTGGATGGTCCCCCATAAATACTTGATTGTAAATAAGGTGAAAGAAGTCTCATTTAAAATTCTACCTAAATGTTATCCAGCCAGTCACTTCATGGTAAAATTTAAAAGGGACATTAATACTAATTGTACTTTCTGTGGGGATCATCCAGAAACTGTGACACATCTTTTTTGGTGCTGTTCTTTTACACAGAGATTCTGGAAGGAATTTAGCAGTTTTGTTATTGTCCATATTTTAAGGGAGTTTTCTTTACGATGGGAAAATGTTTTATTCTGTTTCTTTAAGTTTCCCAAGAAGTATGATAAATGTTTTTTATGATAAATTTGTTAATACTTTTAGCTAAATTTTTTTATCCATAAATGTAAGTTTACTAACAAAACACCATATTTCTGTCATTATTTTAAGGATGTGAAAATGTACATACAATCAATATCAGACTCCACCAACAAAAAGGCTCTCAAAACAATATATGTATGTGAATTTTTGCGTGTATTCTTATAATTGTTACCTTTTTCTTTTACCCCTGGCTTTGTGTGTTCATGTTCTGTTGTTTTGTATACTTCATCTGTTCGTATGTTGTATACTCATTGTTTGTTAAATAAAGTTTAAAAAAAAACTCTCCTGCAAGTTTTTCAAAAGTTAGTGATGGTAAATTTGATTCTTTTTACTGAATCGAGTTTGAATGAGTCACTCACCAAAGTGAATCGGGTTTTTTGAGTCACTGAGTCAGTTGACCAGAGAGTGCAAAAAATGTACATTTTCACTCAAACTTAATTTGTTTCTCTTTTCATGTAAATCCTACTGCTAAGATGAGTGATTGAAAAAGAAAAACAACTATTTTTATAGAGCAAAAAAGAGCAAAAAAAAGTTTTCTAAAGAGAACATTTATTTTATTTATTTTTATGTTATTTTATTAGTTTTTTCCTCAAATGTGTCAAATATATATTTTCTCATCTAAATGTCCGCTGAGCTGTGTGCCCCGGGTCGGTAATGCTCCTTGACATTGGTTGCCAACCAAGAAGAAGAAGAAGAAGCTGTGAGCCAGGAGGGAGGGGGTGAGATTCGTTCATGCTACGATTCAGCACAGGAAGGGAGGGGGTGAGTGAGTGAGTGATTCGTTCATGCTACGATTCAGCACAGGATGGGAGTAACTCAGATGTGCTGTTAGCATGTTAGCAGAGCGATGCTAGTGTGAACTGAGGAGCTATTGTCTTGATGTGAGCTTTCTACAGTGAGTCAGTTGGGCTTGTGAATCATGATTCAGAGTCAGTAAAGTGATTCTTGAGTATTGAGTATTCATGATTCGTGCACCACTATCAAAAGTGGATAAAAGCACAAACATTCGTTTGTTTGTCCCTCCAGAGCTGTGAATGTTTTGTTTTTTTAATCCTATCAGCCACTTGAATTTAAACAATTTTCACATTTTTAAAATATACCAGAACTAAACTAAGCAACATTTAACACTCTTCTGATGCTCATGTTCCCCGTAGATGCTACATTTGAAAGCTAGTGGTCTACTCAGAACAAAGAGGAAATAAAGTTGGTGCAAGTTTTCATCCAGCTTCTTCTTTATTTTCAAGGAGTAAAACCCTGAAAATGAATGCATACTGTGCCTTTCTGAGACAGTCATGTGCTAAATTATTACAGTTTTTTTAAGAAACTGACCAACTCTAACTTCAAACTTTCCTAAATGCTTTAACTGGTCAGCAAAGTGTAGCCATGTCATTTTTCAGAATCAGAATCAGCATACTTTATTAATCATGAATTACATTTATTTAATCATATTATAATAATAAGATAATAAGATGACTGAGAACCTTCACAGACAATAACATGATTTGACTTAACCTAGGACCTGGCGTTCACATATGTGGACATCACATTTTGGGTTGTTTAGACCAAAATACTCAATTTTGCTCTACAAGAGCCTGATATCCACATACGAAGACATTATACTGCTACTGTTCTATCGAATTTTTAAACGAATATCCTCATATGAATAAAAGAAAATTCTGATAATTCTTTGTTTTTACATTCATCAGGTCCCAATCTGCCCAAATATCAAAGAGAAATTAAAAATGCATGCTGTGGAAGAGTTCAGGTCTTAGGAGGTTAAAGCTCTTTATTTTTAAAATAATTTTATACTTCCCCTCTGTGGATTGCAAACGTATTGTGATGGAGGAGTTTGTGTGTCCCAGGGATCCTAGGGGCTATGTTGCCAGGAGCAAAATCCACAGATGGGCTTTCCCAAGGCTGTGGTTCAGTGGCAAGATGAAGAGGGATTCAAAAACCCCTATGGGGCGAGGCACTTCAACAGTCATGTGGGCAGCAAGAGAGAGCTGGGGAAACGGGAACGGGAGAAATGGTGTCAAACTGAAGAGAGGAGCCAAACTTTCAACTGATCACAGCCTGATGATGAGTGGTCCAAAAAGCTTCCATTGTGGTGGTCTCAGAATCTAATCGCTGCTTTTTGTGGATGATGTGGCTTTGTCATGTGAAGGCCTCCAGTTCACACCAGAGGATTCACAGCCAAGTGTGAAGCATCAGGACTGAGAATTAGCACCCCTAAGTCTGAGGCCATGGTTCTCAGCTGGAAAAGGGCAGAATGCCCCAAGTGGAGGGATCTCGTTCACAAATGAGGTGAGGGGCAGCGGGAAATTGGCAGATGGATTGGGACCCTGCGGTGCCAATTTACCAATTGATCCATGTTTCTAGTCTCATCTATGGTTATAGAATTTGGGTAGTGACTAAAAGAATGAAAAATTAGCTTTTTTTGAAGTGTTGCTGATATCTCCCTTAGAGACAGGGTGAGTAGTTTATAGCCTTTTTCCATTAGTACCTATTCAGGTTGGCTCGACATGGTTTTTAGGATTTTCCATTAGGTGACAGTACCTGGTACCAGTTACTTCTTTAGTACCTACTTGACTGGTTTTCCAAGTGAACTGAAAATGTGATATCAACATGCCACTGATTGGCTAGTTAGTGGCATCACTTGCACTGTAAAAAAAATCCAAAAGTACAGTACAATCTACAGTATAAATGTAAAGGAATTTTCCGTATTAGTCATTTACAGGTATTTTTCTGAATTTCTCAACTACTGCAATGCATTTTGGGAAAAAGAACCCCAAAAGGAGGGAAAAGTCCGAGTAAGAGCAGCCATTACACTTCTTTTAGACTTCATCTGGATTTTGGACTCTGGAGTTGGAGAAACTGCCTTCACATTTCTGTGGTAAATATTTAAACTCATATGTTCTTTTATTAAAATAATGTTTTTCAAAAGACTCCGTGTTTTTATTTAGAAAGAATTGTTAATTTATTTGTTAACTGGTTTCTGCTGTCTCCAGACAAGTTAGGAACATTTTGCTGACTCATTTTTAAAATAATCGTTGTTTAAGTTTAACATGACTTAA
>NW_005187785.1:42889-55656 GCF_000239375.1 Pundamilia nyererei | reverse complement strand
AATTATTACTAAAAAAATTCAATAATAAATCAATAATAACTATATCTTGATTGAAGTATATTGTAAGCGCAATGCTGGTGTGCAGGAGCTTTATGTCTTTTGGGGGATGCTGACATATTATAAACTGTTATGTCTATATCAAGCTTTTAGCCAAATATAAGCAGAGATATTTGTATCTTTCTTAAAAATTCAGCTCCTTAGAGATTTTTTGAGAAATGCATCAAGAGCTACTTGCTTCACTACTTGAAGCACTCTAAATCCTGCAGTGTAAAAATATCACTTATTTCACCTTTGATCACACACTTTGGTTTTCCAGTGCAGAGCAATGAAAAGGAAAGACTTCCCCCAGTGAAAAAAAGATGAAGATACAAGGTGGTGATGATCCAGAGCAGCTGGTCTCAGGAAATGAAGAAAAACCCTGATCACCTTCTCTACAGAAACAAGGTGAGTTTAATGTTGTGGTTGATTTAGTTTTTCAAGGTATTTATGTCACTTTGATTATAAACTGCATATGTTGCAACAGAATGCTGCTATGTGTATGCAATTCTACGTGAATTATTATTCTTTGTAGGGCTGTGTGATATGTTATCCCAATATAAGACATTTCTCTCCTGATAACGATATATATCACAAAATAGTGCATTTTCTGTAAATTCTATGAATCTCGGGCAACTCAACTTGTGTGAAGTGTTTCCAGCTGGGCGTCGTGTACCTGGAGTCGAGTGTTTTGACCGATGCGTGAAACTATACACTTTTAGACATGATTTTAAACGGCCGCCATTCTTTGTGAGTATTTATTTCACGGCGTGCTGCGAGGAAAAGCCTGTTCTAACGTTTGAGTCTAAGGTTTATTTTGAGCACCTGATGACTCTTTTTTGCTTTTCATTCGTAAACTCTCTCGAAGCTCTTTCATGTGATTCTTGTGTAGGTGGTTAAAGAGGTTTGTCGTGTTCGAGTGGTGGTGGGGACCAGTTTGTGGCATAATTTGCATAGTACAGTTTTCTGGGGCGTGTCAAACTTTTCATAACCAAACCATGTCCATGCTACAGAGGTAGCCCCTCGTTTAGCAATAAGGCCCTCGATTTGTTTTGACTGGTCTTTCAGTTTGGAGCTAGCTGGTTCTGCCTCATCCTTGCTGGTCATGCTGGTATTCTCTGTGCCTGCATCCGCGTGGTGACTGTAAGCGCCATTTATAGTTACTTGATGTTTTTATTTGAGGTCATTTGTTTGATGCATATTCTGAAATTTTATGTTTGAGAATAATGTATATCATGTCAGTTTATTTTGAAAAGTCTCAACAGGATCTTGAGCTTTATTGTGAAAGGTTTATGTAGAAAATAGACAAGCGGACGGCGGAGCCACACGATGGTTTTACTGTCATTGTTGGTAACGATAGTATGCATAGAAACAGTCGCTTGTCCGTCCATAGTCTGGTTATTTTAAGTATAAGAGGAGAGAACTTTAAGAAAGTAATATAGCCACTACAGTGACCATCACAACCATGAAAAAATATTGCTGTAAACAGTTTATTTTGCAACAAACGATAGGGTATAATATGAAACGATAGACATTTTAAGGTAAAAAAAAAGAATAAATATACAAACTTTTTAAAAATATCTTTTTGTTCCTCTTTTTTTCCTCAGAATAAATTGCGACTAGTCTCAATGACTGAGATGGAGGAGCAACACAGCGACACGTTAACCCCGACTGCTGCAGTTCCTGTATGAACTGAGCAACTCTGAAAATCCAAGGAAAAGCTGAGTGTACTTTATTTAAAGCTCAGCTGGAACTTGATGAACTAACCTGCAGGCTACATTCAGGGCTTTGTCACACTGGTATATGAAGCGTGGTACCAAGAGAAATTGTGCACACATAACGTGTCACTTTATGCTTGCTCTTCTCCAGCTTCTGGTGTCACTTTGCAGTCATTTGTTTTATTATTGTCTTATTTGATGCAATTTAGGTTCTGTGCGCACAAGCAGAGGTTTTTGCTTGGGAAGTAACCGTGACCTCGTTTTCAGAGCCTTGTCTAACATTTAATTGTCATGAAATATGACTTTTTCCTCTACTTAAACAGCTAAGAGCATTTGAACTCAGTGGAGAAAAAGGTGTGCATTAAGGATTTTGAACTATGATGTTTAAGTGTTGTCACTGCTGAAGATTCGTGGACACAGATCCTTATTCACTACGCTGCTGTTTACAGTTTAACTCTTCATCAGGAAAAGCACTTCTACTTGTACTTTGCTCCTCACTGTCTTTGAAAAGCAAGAGCTGTCAAAACAATTCCAGTAAATGCACTTTTATCTTTAAGTTTGGAACAGTAATCTGTCTTAATCTATTTTGTGTTTTAGTTTTCACTTAAACAGTCAACAAATTTTGATTCAAAGTATGTCATGTTGTAAGGTAAAGACCCCAAAGAGTTAATCTCGGACAAATGTTCACACAAATGTGTTTGGCTATAACTGACTACATGTGTATACTCAGTGTTGGGGAGTAACGGAGTACATGTACATACATACATGATGCTCTCTCTGCGACTGTGTGTTTCCTGGTGAGAGAGCGCCTTTTTGTTGTTGTGCTAAGCTAACAGGCAGAATGCTCCAAGCTCTAAAGCATGCAGCCTGATGGGCAGTGTAGTCCGTGCTGCAGGGAGAATGGACTGCTATACCTGTTATGTGTCTGTGAGCGCGAGGAGGGAGAGAAAGGAAAATTACGAGTTGTCACCGATCAGAAACGGGAGCTGGAAGCATGTAAATATAATAATAACCACTGCAGCCAAGAAGAGTGCCTGACGAGCCCAGCTGTAAGTAAGCTATTAAGACTCGACTGTACACTGTGTTCGTGTTTTCCTCCAAAAACAACAAGTTCAGTTGGAGCAGTCTTTCAACGCCTCTCTCTGTCTCTCACTAGCAAAGTCGACCCAGACAACAAAGTAAAGCTAGTTTTCAGCTATGAGCCCGACACGAACCCGCCGTATTAGTCAGAGGTCCCTTTACTACGGTTCGGAGCCGCGGACCTTCAGTAATAGTAATAAATCACAGCAATAGTACATTCATGTAGTTGTAAACAGCATGATAATATATTAAGTAATCCAAAGCTGAATGAATGTATGTAAACACATTTACATGAGGGCAAACAGATTTCAAGGAAATAAAAATGCTCAAATTTGAAAGCTTGTGAGTTACTTTGCTCATGTATCAGCTGTTTAGTGTTTTATGACGAGATGGATTCTGTTGTTCTATCTTAGTATAGTTTTTGAGTTGAGGAGGATAAAAGAGTATCTAACATTAATTGTACCAATGTTGTTGTGTACTAAGCACAGATTAATTTAAAAAGTTTTAATTTATGAATTTTTGAGCACATGGTGCACTTGGTTGTAATTGCATAAAAATGTACGTGTAAGGATATAAAAACCATATTTAATGAGTTACAGTGAAAAGAAGTGCTATGAAATAGTAATATAAACAGAAATTTCAATTTTTCTATGAATGGAAAATATCAGTTAATGATACAGAAAATATACTGTGAACGGAATTTTCTGTTTTATAGCTGAAGGAAATGTCCGTAAATAGTACAGAGAGTATACTGTAAATCTACAGAATTTTCCGTTTTATCATTTACAGAAAACTCCGTCAAACCTCCGTAAAAACCCCCAAAATGTACTGGCAGAAAATTACGAGGACATTTTTTGTTTTTCTATGGATTTTTTTCTCCTTCAAGAAATTCAAAACGGCCCCACAGACATTAGTGTAATGGAAAACAGGTCATGCCGAGTCTGACTGCCTCGAGTCGCATTAAGCCGATCTGAGCAGGTACTAATGGAAAAAAGGCTTCAGTAACTCAGGAGGGGCACAGTGTAGAGCTGTAACTTCTCCCCATTGAAGGGAGCTAGCTGAAGTGGTTTAGGCATCTTACTAAGATGCCTCCTGGGTGAGGTGTTCCAGCGATGTCCAACCAGGAAGATGTTCTAGGGCAGATCCACACAGTAGAGAGATTACAGCCCTTTTAATCAAAGTTTCCGACATTTTGTTTCAAAAGGAATAAATGCAAAAAAGCTGCACAACTTGTCACAAAACTAATTTAAGGATAAACTCCGTAATTCCTTTTATACTGTCTTGGCTAATTGGGATATTATTAATATTATTAGTAATAACTGTGTTTTTGCACTGTGCTAAGTGTGGAGTGAAAAGGTCCTACTTTAGTTTATTTTACAAGGTAATCTGACTGCTCATGGTAAAGGAGACCCAACCAATCACAGCAGATGGCCCCGCCCCTCCCTTAGCCTGGTTCTGTTGGAGGTTTCTTCCTGTTAAAAGGGAGTTTTTCCTTCCCACTGTCGCCAAAGTGCTGCTCATAGGGGGTCATGTGATTGTTGGGTTTTTCTCTGTCTGTATTATTGTAGGGTCGACCTTAGTGCCTTGACTGCTGTCATGATTTGGCGCTGTGTAAATAAAATTGATTTGAATTGGATATACATATATAGTCTAGGGAAAAACTGACATGCCAGTTTCATTGATTCAAAGACATTCAACTGCTATATTTAGTTTGAAAAAAAGACATAAACAAATCAAAGAATTAATACAGGTTTATTCTGAAAAACATCCAACATTTTAAATTGAGTATCTCATATTTTCTTTGGGAGGACAAGCTCAACCCTAAAAGAGAGGGAAACATAGACCACAAGCAGGCAGGAGAAACTGAAAGTATGCCCAAGCTGTTAAATATCACAGAGCTGTTGTAAGTATAAATAAGTTAAACACTTAAGAACATAAACAGTTTAGGTAAAAAAAAAAAAGAAGAAGAAGAAAAAATGTTTTATGGTTTGCCTTAATGCCTGCATTAAGAAAACTGAGGGATGGACTCCACCTGAGGCGTGCTTATAATTTGATGAGGGCTGCATGTTCACTAAATACAACCTAAATCTTTGACTTGGTTATGAAGTTCCAGTCTTATCTGGCTAATTTTTCTTTACCTGAGGACGCTGTTAAAATCCATAGATATATAATTTCAGATTTGACCATGTGGAAGAAATCCCACATTTATCACAGAATGCTTTATCCAAATTTGGTACACATGCTATCAATTTACAAAAACACAACCTAGTTGAAAATGCCTCATACCATTCTGCTTTTAACACCTACTTCTTACCCCTTCATTGTGCTGTACCGGTTCATTAATGCTCAATTTCCACCAAAAAATGGTGAAAATGCCATTTTTACCATCGCTGACACTGAATGAAATCAAATTCCTTAATCCTGAAAATTTCAAGACTGGCTACAGCCCCATTAAAACCTCAGCTAGCATTGATGTAAAAGTATGAAAACTTCAAACCAGCATCACTTTAACCCCATCTTATGGTACAACCTGCTTTATATGCACATTCACTCTGTCCCTTCGTCCACTCACCCTATTCACAGTCTTCAGTGGCATCTGATTGCTATGTCTCAACTTTTCAACATAACACCGAGCTAAACCCAGACAACATAATCCACCACTTATCCCACTGAAGGTAACCTCAGACAGATCATATATTTTCCACGTTCTTGAACTTATCAAGCACTGAGTCACACGGCCAGCTGACTTTGGAGGGTATGAGGAGACTAAGGTAAGCATTTCTCTGTGCTCTCAATATTCTCCAATGGGGGAGAGAAGACAAAAAAACCTTAGGTTAACGTTATTAAATCCTTTCATGCATATCTGAAAACCAGAATGTATTATTTTGTTTTACCTGAAGCAAGAGGAAACAGAGGATGGACTCTCTGTGAAGTTTTGGTTAAAAATGAGTCCTTCATCATTTTAAGTTAAGGCATCATTTGGATCCCGAGGCCTTAACTTAAAAATAATGTACGACTTCCTCAAGTCTCTTTTCGTTGTTTGAGTTTAAAATTTTGTTCTTTTTATTTTCATTTAAACTATCATTTCTTAGCAACAACATTACTTCAAAACATCATGTAAAATGTTACAAACTCGTGGCTTTCAATGTACAAAAAGAAGAGTTTTCTAATTTTATGTCAATCTCGACACAACTGCTAACAATGAGAAGAAAGAAAGGCAGGAACAAAGAGTTTTCTTGGTTATAATAATTATAATGAAAACGTTGACTGTACTAACTTTAAAATACATTGGAAACTGAAATAAACTTTCAGCTGCAAAAAATAAAAAAAATATGTTGCCTGGTAACAGGACATAAGTTAATCCACAGTCAATGTATTTAACCCAGGAAGTGGATTTTAAAAAAAAAACTAAAATAAAATAACAACAAATGCAATAAAAATAATAACATTAATAAAAGAACATGTGGAAAATAAATCCATCAAAGTCCTCAAACATCCCAAATTTCTGGACACATTTTGTACTTTTAAACTCTAGAAAAGCACAGCAGCCGCTGCTGCTTCATAAGAAAGCTGAAAGCTGAACAAAAGCGAGTACATATACAGAAGTGAGAAGTAATATAAAAAGTAAACATCATGACTTTCACACAAACAAAAATGATAACAAAACAAACAAAAAACATACCATTTCATCACGCAGTAACAGGACACGGGATGCTAGACTGCATTTAGGTTTTATTGTCCTTTTCTGATAAGGAATATCGGGGTGACAGATCTGGATGGATGGGTTATATAACTGTTATGGATCAGACAGATGCTCACTGTCCGATGAAAACCACATATCTCCAATATATAGAATATATCTTTTATGAACCAGTAGAAGAAGAAAAAATCCCAGATTTCGGAGATACATCTGATTCATTAGACGGCGACCCCTTTTTTAAAAAATCGTTCATACAGGCAACATTTGGTTTGAAAATCTGAAAAGTCCTATGAGGACACAGATCCTTTGTGTCTTTCCGGGTGTGCTCCTGCTGCGGACCCCAGCAGGAGCACTATGATGACATGGTTTTGAATCACCCTATTATTCCAAATCGACGCACTGTAACGATTGCTCTGATGATAGACGGGCCACGTGGGGAACAACAACAAGCATAGGCAGGCCTGTGTTTGGTTTCATACATCTAAAGAAAGGCCAAGACTGATTGTATCCCAATCAATCAAACCCTTGGAAGACAAAAGACACACGGACTGACCAACCCTCTCCAGAAAAACACAATTTTCCCAGTTGCTTCCAGAGCCACTGATACTGTAGCATATTTGTTGTTGTCTTACCTTCAGATTGTTGCTACATTACCTGTTATTTCACCGTCACAGGTATCTTATGATAGTGATGTTTTCATAGATAATTACCATTACAGTACAGCAAATGCTGTTAAACCCTAGAGCCTGGTAAAATTATCTTAAAAAAAAAAAAAAAAGTAAATGCAAGTAAAGTTTCCCTCTTCTTTTATTCCCCCCTCCCCTCCGCCCCCCTTTCCAGCAAAGTGAACTTTGGTCTCAGAAAACAGCAGGCTTTAGGACGTGAGCTAGGTATAGTAGGGGTAAACAAGGGCATGCTAACAAATATTAAGTGTTACACAACACTGAACAATGCAGAAACCTTTTTTTAAAATTATTTAAATTTTTTCCAACACCTTTGATGCTGGTAAGCTGTGACCTCAGGCCACAACAAACTCTCTTTAACTGCTTCTTTCAGCTTCTGCCCTCCCTCCCCCGTAATGACATTAAAGCCCTCTGACAACCACTCTTGCTCTATTTTAACAGTAATAGTAATAGAAAATACATTTTGGTATGCAAAACTAGCCCTATCCATCGATTTTCTTTCAGACCTGGACAAAAAATATTAAAGCTTTTAAATCTGAATGACATCCGTGAAAGCCGTGTCACATCTACAATATCCTGTAACATTAACTGCTCGTGTTCAACATTTAAATATTCATATAACTACTTTTTGCCCAGGTCCTTTGTGTCCTCGGCCCTTTTTTCGAGGGTTTTTATTCACTTTCAATTCAATCAATTTTCATCTACATTCAAATATTGAAAACAACAAAACGAGTCGCATGTAGAAATGATCACGCGAAACCTTCATCGTTAGAAACAACTGATCTACAACTGCAGTTTCATTCAACTCTTTTTCAGTTGATTGCATTGAAAGTGAATGGACAGCCGGCACGGGTTCTCTACTCTTCCTCCTTGCATAACTTCCTCCTCCTCCTCAGCGCATCTTGTGTTCCATGTCAGCGTTGGCCATGTTTGAGCCAGGGCTGGGGTCCTGCTGTCGTCTGGACTGGTGAGAGAGAGGGATAAAAGGATGGAAGAGGGGGAAAGAGAAGAGCATGTTAAGACGACAGGAGGAAAGAGATGGCAAGGAAGGGATGAGAGAGAAAAAAGACAATAAATTGAGTACAGATTTTCACATGTTAACAAATGTAAAGATTTCTCCAGTCTGGGGCGAACTTCAAAATAATGCCAATGCCCACAGACTCCCAAAGTAAAACAGAAGTAAACATATTTACAGCCTTTCACTACGACCACTGTGAGAGCAAAGTTTTCTTTATAAATCTTCTTTAACACTTAAGTAAGGCTTAACGTTAGGAGTTCACCTTCATCGCTGCTAATTCCAGTCACAGAGACGTCTCAGTAAACATTTGTGTTGTTGGTGATTTATGCAATCATCTAATGCAGTGACATGCCAGAGGCTCCAATTAACTTATAATAGTGTTTTATGTAGCACTAATTACAAGGCATGTGTCTGCATACTGGACCCATACAGTCTATGATTGCAGCTCGCTAACATTATCTGATACTCAGCCGCTCTCATCCAAATATGGCCACCTCTGACCCGCCCCCAGCACCATGGCAACAGCAAACATGCCAAGCTTCACTTGAGGTAAGAATCTTTACACAGAGTCTGATTTTCATGTTGAAAAGACTCTACACACACACAGAATTACAAAAGAAAGTTGCAATACCCCAAACTGCCATTAGAGGTACTCAGAGAGCTTCATTACAGCACGACTGTGCTGCTGTTTATACACTTTACCGATGTTGATATTTTAGTTGAGGTAACTGGCAGACAGGCAGAGGCAGAGAGATAAACTGGCTGACGCAGACAAACACACTAACAAAGCAGATTATTGGGTCGAGAGACGAGGCCTTTAAAAATATGTGGGTTTAGTGTCCGCGTGTTTGTTGCGCCGTAGCATGGTTTCTTGGTGTAAAAACCAAAAAACCTGTGGTTGTAGGTTTACATTTAAGTGATAGCTGGGGGAGTTTAGCAGGGGTCAACTGAGAGCAAGAAGGGGGAGAGGTGAAGCAGAGAGCAGAGCAGACAGAAATGCAGACAGAGATAGTAAAGGGTTGCTTAGTTCAAGAGGAATGTAGTTTGTGTCATCTCAGTGACTCACGATAATAGCAGCACACACGCAGTCACATGCACACACACACACACACACACACACACACACACACACACACACTATGTCATGCTACCATTTTAACTCCTCTTAGCCAGACTGACTCCAGGCCCTGTCAGTCTCCTCTGGAAAGCTTTCTGTTGTTCTATCAACGCTGCAACCATCAAATATTAATGCGTGGCTCATTTAGACTGACTTGCATCAAAGCTGAGTTAATTGATCACACAGCACCATCTGTGCCATGTGCGTATGTACTCCCCAGAAAATGTCATATTGGATTATTCTGTCGCTTTTTTCAGAGCCAATCGGAGAAACCCAAAGAAAACTGGGATACTGAGGCAAAAGGTTTGGGTTGAACTCGATAGCTATTACAGATAAACCATCGTGACTATGACAGTCTCGTGTTTTAGATGCAAGATGATGTAAAACATTAAGAATAATAAGCACCTTTAACAACGGAGCACATACTGTAAGTATTTGTGTTTTGTGTTTACTTGGCCAGCTGTTTACTTACAGAGTTGTGATGCAACTTGCTTCCAGTACCTGCTTGTTGGTAGTTAAAAACCAGTTACAATCATAGTTACTGCTATGAAGCAAAGGTCATTTTCAGAAATGCTCTCACTGAATCTGCTCTGAGAAGAGCACCGGGTACGACGTGATGCTTGTTTACGTGTGTGTGTGTGATAAGGAAGAAGACTGCTAATTGTACTTTTGAAATGTGTTGTTTTGGTGCTCACATTATTTGGCTGAGGACATGTTGCTGCTCTGTGTTCTCAGTGGTCAAATTGAAAAATGAAAAACAAACAAACTGTTCCCTCTAACATTAACAGCACGTAGCAGTTAATTATGTGACTAAACACACCTTCGTTTATCCAAAATCTCAGGAAACAAGCAAGATTTTAATCAGACAGCGAGAGCTTGAGCGAGTGTTTGTCTCTGCAGAAGGGAGTGGTCCTCAGTAATCATAAGGCCAGAAGAGCTCTCTGTATTGATCCACGTAAAGATGCGAGCCTTCTGTACCACTATAGGCTGCTTAACCACAACTCAATAGTGTGTCAAGTGTGCACACGTGCGTGTTTGTGTGTGTGTGTCTTGATAAACTTGGAGCAAATGTGCTGTATCTGCGAGTTTGTGCACGTGTGCCTGTACAGTATTTGTGTGTGTGTGTGTAAGTCAAAGCAGGGGGTCTGATGGCAATCAATACTAATGATATATTAATGCTTTTAGTGGCAGCTCATCATTCACCACCAAATCTCTCTGCTCTTGGAGTGCACGTGTGACTGTGTGTGAATGCACTTGTCTAGCTATCCTAGTGGGGACCCGATTGAGTTTTAAACCGCTGACGTGAGGACATCGTAGCGAAGGGGACCCTCGGCCAGCCGTCACATTTTCACACGTCGGGTGTAGGTTTGCCTTAAAGTGAGAATAGAGGTTAGGCTTTCACTGAGGCCGGTGCAACAGATGTGCTCATGAGCAAATCGCATGTTTAGGTTTTGCTATCACTCACCCGGTACGTAAGGCTAAACAGGCCCACTGCATAAAGAGGCTTTTGGTTGGCTCGATTCACTCTGCTTTTGAAACTAAATTCTACTTGTTTGAACTGATCTGAAACAACAGCAGAATAACTGTCCCTCTTATCAGTAAACACAATCACAAACACACAACCACCTGGACTGACAGCATCAGCTAAGCGTGGGGTTTTTGGCAGCGTGTTTATATTTTGGAAAATCACATTTGTGCACGGAAGAAAACCGGATGTTTGTCAGTTCTGTGGCGCTCCTGCACTTGTCCCATTAGTCTGCTGTACATTAGCTCATTTTATCACATAATGTAACCAGACTGGGAGATGGATCAGCGTGCGTCAGGATTTCACAGGATCCCGATTCCCACTGTTCAATTAGAGTGTCCAGTACATCCAAAGTGTCAGAGCTCCGATCGATTCACTCAAACAGAAGTCAGCACTGAGTGTTTGGACGGCGCATGTGTAAAATAATATTATTTGTGCAGGAGCAGCAAAGGGCGAGCACTCACAGGGATAGCTAAACACACCACGTGTGTGTATGCATGCAGTATTAAAAATGCATCTATTGCTTATACATCCATCATTGTGACAGGCACCCTTTGACCTTGAGTAACTGGAATATCGCTGCGTTTGGATGAAAAATGTTGTGTCTGCCAAAATGACTGGTCTTTTATATTCAATCAGCATTCACAGGAGAAAAAAGACGTCAACGTTTTGCTGCTGATCTATTTGAAAACTTCTCAGCCCAAAGTTGGAGCAACATAATTTTCTTAACCTACTAATCGGCCTAATCTTCTTATCGTCATGTGTGTTTTCCAGTACAGGTGAAACAATCAAATTTCCCTCCCCTTTCTATTTTGAAAAAGAGGAAAGAAACGAGAATTTTGCCTCAGCTCATTTTTTTCTTTCTCTTCTGTCGGAGAGAAGAAGAAATTAACTTTGCCTTTGAAGCTCAGACAGGACACCGAGATAACTCGATCACCAGCTAGCGAGACACAGAGGGTTACAGAGAAAGAGAGACAGATGGAGAGGTGGAGTTCAGACCACAGAAATGCAGAGGCTGAATCTGTGCAGCTATTCAGCAACACTCGTCAGGCACACCCAGAGAAAACAACAAAAAGCTCATAGTGCGATCCGCTGTGGCTGCTGTTTCTAGCAACTCTACAAACTCTGATTCTTTTGGTATGAAACAAGAATTGAAATGTAAAATCATCTGTGGGGCCGTTGCTTTTAGACAGCCACGACTCTTCCTCAGGGTCAGTGCACATTTTTTCTTTGATATAAAATCACGTGAGCTATTATCATTTTATTATTGATTTATATTATTTTGATCTCCATATGTATGAAGCTAAGCTTTATACGTTATGATTCATATATACTGATAAGGATAGCAACAATGTGCTCATGTGCTCCGTCTCAAACATGCGTTTTAGTAACACGACCTTCACGTGCGGTTACTTTACTGTACAGTGGAACAGTTTCCATCCTCTGATTGCCGATGTGTCCAAAATCATTTTAAATATGGAAACAACACGTTTATACATTGTGTTAAAGAAGCTAGTGATGGTGCTTCTACTGATTTAGTGAGAGACACAAGGTTTCCTTTTTCTGCCGCAGCCTCGGGGAAGCCACATGAGCTCAGTCACATAAAAGGCAACCTGGATCAAATCTTTCTTTCTGTTTCACACGATGACATTCAGCCTCTCTTTTCTTTCATTTCTGCAGGACCATGTGCCACAAAGCTGTGCCTGAGCCGGCTGTGTGTCTCCTTTTGCAAACTAGCTATGAAACATCACATTGTGCTCACCGAGTCTCTCACACCATTCAAGCATTAAACAAACACAGTAAAATTATAGGAATAAAATTCATTGCAGAGCATGCACAGTCATGAACACACACACACACACACACACACACACGCACACACACACACAC
>NW_005187785.1:30481-42697 GCF_000239375.1 Pundamilia nyererei | reverse complement strand
CACACGCACACACACACACGCACACGCACACGCACACACACACACACACACACACACACACACGTACGGTGTGGAAATAAAAACATAGAGAATGCTGCAGGTGCTGAGAGACACACACAGACATTAATGGACAAAAACAAGAATGCAGATACACAAATGAAACTGTGGACACACACACACATGCACACACACACACGAGGTGGTTTAGTGCATGACAGTGTGATAGATGGTGAGAAATGAAGGACACAGACCCTGTTCTTTTCTGCTGGCTGTCTGTGTGTCATCAGTCCCAGATTTTAGAAACCACAGGGTCCTAAAAAATAAACAATTTGGGGTTCATTCGGAGGGCATCAGCTTAGGAAGGATGCCACTGATCTCCCCAAAGCCTTGCTGGGAAAGTGAGTTTGTCTCAAGCAATGAAATGCATTTGGGACACTTTCAAATTTCAAACCTACAGAATCTCAGTTTAGAAATCAGTTTATAGCATCTACGTGCAGTTCAAAGGTCACATTTGAACTACTAAAATGAACACATCACCTTGTTTTGCCAAGTTTGCATCAATTAAACTTCTCAAAGGAATGCACAGAATGAGCAAACTACTTTCCCTTCTGAGGCTTTTGGGAAACCTGACAAAACTGTAGTCATTCAATAGTTCATGAATATCAAGTCAGATCAATTATCAGATTAGAATTACCAAACTGATCATGCACTAAACCTACGGTTCAAACTACAGAAATAATCTTTAAAGAAAAAGAATAATAATTAAAAACGAACTACAGAACACAAGCACACATCACACAACCCCAAGCACTAAGCAAGGAAAGCGATACTACAAATTTGATGCTGCAGATATATATTACACTCTTGATACATTTCTACTTTTAATTCACTTTGATACTTTTCTACTTTCAGCGTCTGAAAGCATCTGTGAGAAAATTCAGCAGAGGATCAAAATCATTTTCAGTGAGCCAATTTATTTTCACAGTTGCAAACAAGAAACTGCACTACAAGCAAGCTGTGTTGGTGATGCTGTTTGCTCTGTCCAGTCCTGCAAAGCCAGTCTGTGACATAAATATGTTAGAGGGCAAAAAGAGCAGGAGCCTTTTTGCCATTTAATTCTCTTTTTCACACTAAAATGCACCGTAAAAAATAATTACACGTCAAGCTTTGTTGCGACCTCCAGAGCTGCAGTTTGTGTTCACTGTACTGCTTTACAGCTACTATAGCCATCACTGAGAGGCCCAGCATGAAACACTACTGCACGAGTCACGTTTCCAACCTTTACATATATGAGAGGTTTTTTTGTTTTGTTCACCACAACAGAATCATTTGGGACCGGCTTTGCAAGACTGAGAAAGATTTCAAGATAAAGTAGAAATTTGAGATAAATAGTCAACATCAATAGTCGGCGATCCCTCGTCTCTCACCTCTAGATCCTCTCTGTGCGATCGCTCTCTGTCCTCAAAGTCTCTCGTCCTGCGTCGAGCCTCTTCGAACGCGGCCTGAGCCAGAGCGTCCTCGTGCTGCGAGCACAAACGACAACAAAGAAAGATTGTAGTTGGTTTCCTGACGAGGAAAAGACATTTGAGTAAAAAGCAGAACTGGTGATACCTGTGCCCTTTCATCATCGTATTCCAGATATCCCATCCCATCCAGCCTTTGTAGGTCGATCCAGCCTTTCCAGATCACACACACACCGTTCAAGATCATAGGGGCCTTTAAATAGACCTGCAGGGACAGCGCGAGAACCACATTAATGTCCACATTTGCCATTTTAAATAGCAACCAATATGTGTTGTGACATTGGTTAAGCTTTTGCGGCGCTTATGGTGTTGTTCAAACTCCTCTCATGTAATCACAGTTACATCTAAGCTGTTAAGGCAGATGGCAGTCAGTCATATTAAAAGTACATCAGTTCTTTCTGTAAGAATCACACAAAGATGTGTTATCTGCTCCTCACGACAGAAACACTGGGCGTGCACGGATTGTGCTTTGGCCCTGGGGTGGAGCAGCAGCTTCATGTGAACACGAGTTCATTCGAAATGACGGCTTTAAATCAGAATCTATCGGCTGTTAAAGCTCCGAGTTTGGGACGTGGACGCCTTCCTGCCGCTGACCCCTCCTGCTCCATCGTCTGTGAAACAGAAAAACCACAAAGTACGTCAAGGCCTCTCCAGAGACTCTGAGTGTCGGACTATTAAATGACACACACACACACACACTTGCAATTACAAATGTGTGCACGTGCGACTGGTCGAGGTCGTTGAATGTACACGAATGTTTGTGTGAGTGATGCTTTCACTCCTTTGATACAGTGTAGCTAAAATGATCAAACGTGAGTGTCGCATATCAAAAACATCTTCTTTGTGTTCGTTTTTAGAGGCATTTGAATTTCAAAGCCTCTGGAAAAGGTCTGCGGCTTCTTTAATGGTCTCATTCAGACATTAGACTGCACAGCTTTCATCCCTTTCATTATTCATTGAAAATAAATGTAATCTTGCCTCAAATGTCACGTGTTTTCAGTTAAGTCAGAAAGAGAAACGGAACAACATTAGCCGATCGATAGTAGACTGTCCACGTCACTCTTCTTTGACCTTGTTTTGTCTCTGTTTTGTCTTTCCGTCAGTGAGAGAGGTGAAATAGCTGTGATAATAAAGGGACTAGAAGCGCTCACTTATATTTCATGAGCCCTCGTCTCTCCCTTGTTTGCTGAGCAGCACAGTGCGTTGGGAGAGGATCAGGCTGTGGTCAGGGTGCGTATGCCACAGTCTGCATGTATGCACGAGTTTAGACCACGTTCGCATCTGTAGGGTCACAAAACTATTTCTCTGTTTGGATTTGCTGTTCAAGTAGCTGCAAACTGAACTACTTCTCAGTATTTGGCAATACATAAAAAAATAATTAGTTTTTTTGGGTTCCATCAAAATACTTGAGGAATAGAAAACACACGACACCAATAGCTCAAACGCAACACTTTATTTCCTGTCTAGTCTAACTTTGTTTGACTTGCTGGGCAGGCAGCATACTCAGGGTGTAGCTGCCTGCTGTGGCCAAAGATACCTCTGCCTCAATATGCCTTAAAAACGCTTATATTTGATCACATTTCTCCCTTCCTCAAAAACATACTGGGCTCATTCTACCAGTCTTTGTGCTCCTGAGAAAGGCCCTCAGAGATCAATAAAAACCCATATCTAATAAATCAGTATCAGCTTGTTTGCAGCGCCCTGAACTGAGGCAAAACCCCGAAGAAGCAGCCAAAAACAGTCAGTTAGTTAAAACACAGTCAGACTAAACAATGAATTTCACAAGATTTAAGAAATTATTTCAGCCAAAAGAGTTCATAATGTACGATGCAGGACACTCAGCCTTCGTCCTTTTCTTTACTCTGATGTCTGTAACCCAATGAAGCAGCACCTCTGACAGATGCAGAGAGTGTATTTGTCAGGGTGGGAAGCTGTGAGGGGCTATTTTTATCAACATCAATAAGTATTTTGGTATGAATGAACAAAACTTAAACACATCCACAGACACACAGATGACTGGATTTCTCTGAGTGACACTGGGTGAGCTTTATGGTCCTGCATTTTTACTCAGGCTATTTTTGGACGCTCTCTCACAGGACCTCTTTTACGACAGCTACCCACACTGCACCGGGGTTGCAGGGGAGACCGCACCCCAAGAGACTGTGGGTTTTTGTGTTTATTCGAGTGAATGTTTTTCTGTGTGTGTGTGTGTGTGTGTGTGTGTGTGTGTGTGTGTGTGTGTGTGTGTGTGTGTGTGAAAGCAAGAGAGAGCAAGAGGAATGGCTTCCACATCTGTGGGGCTGCATATTGCTTTTAAAAGAAAGCTTCATTTAGCTTGACAGGGAAAACGCACGTGTGTGTCTGTGTCTGTGTGTGTGTGTGTGTGTGTGTGTGTGTGTGTGTGTGTGTGTGTGTGTGTGTCTGTGTGTGTGTGAGGGGAAAATATGTAGAAACGGCCCGACCACAGACTTCCTTTTGAGAGAGAACCATGTCAACCCCCACATCCATTTACTGAGACACACACGTGAAGACAGGAGAACTCACACACTGCAGTGAATATGAAAAACAAGCAGAGTGAAATCCAGTGGAAATGCGAACCACTCAGTGAAGCGTTGCCTTACTCTTGGTCTCAGAGACTATGTATGTACTGATTTAACTGGTAAGAGTTACACATACTTTATAAAGTGCGACCATCCACTGTGAGTCTTCCTCACAACAACATTTGAAGCAAACTTCACGTTTTCACTTGTAAGAACAAACAGACTCTAAAACCACATGTGCCTATGTACTTCGTCATCACACGTGAAGTTTACTGAGGTTAAATATATTTCACATGGTTTCCCATAACCGTGCATTTACCAGGGCGCCGCTGCTGTTTCTGTGTTAAAGGGCTGAGCGTGCATACAGACTTCTATTAAGTGATGTTAAGCATGAAAAACAGTTTCCTTGGCTCGATATTGTTCTTTTACTTGGAGTTTGGGCATTTTGTGAGAGAAATCATTCACTATTTTGAGTCCATGGCCTTTCAAATCGTACTTTCTCTTTGATAGGATCATCTCTGTGAGCTGTAATGCAAAGGCAAATCTGTGCTGTGATGCCTGTAAAAGCTGTAGTTGTAAAATGATTCATCGTTTTCATTATTCGAATGTTAGATTTTATACCAGCGAGTCTCCAGTGGAGCCTGTGACAATCTGAGATGTGTTGGATTTATTTCCATTGAGGTCAAAATGCTTCTTTTGTCTTTTTCTCCGATCAGATCGATTTCTCTTTGGACTCTAACATTAAATCCTCAACACAGGAATCTCGCAGCATTGCACTGAATATATATATATTTATTTCTTAAGTGACTATTTTGTCTTCTTTCCGTTTTTGTAAATTGCTTTTAACGTTTGGTTGAATGGGTGCAGTGTCGTGTGGTTCTTGCTAAGTAATTACGACTTATTTTAAACCAGTGTGTGAGTGCACGTGTGTGCGTTGGTCTTTGGTGGGGTTCTCCTGATGATATTATAGAGTCACAATCAGCATCTTTTTTGTACTGCTTCTTATCCATCCATAGAAATGCAGACGTATGAGTGAGGCTAACATTGTCACACTCATACGTTGACATCATGCTCGCTCTCGTCTGTCTCTTGGTACTTCACACAGCTTAGATTGATGATGGACACGAAGAGGTCACTTAGGCTACGTTCACTCTGCAGGTCTTGATGCTCAATTCCGATTTTTTGATCAAATCCGATTTTTTTGTGTGCTTGTTCACACTACAAATAAAATGCGACAGCAAACGCGCTCTGTTTAGACCCAGAGCAAACAGCATTGCTTGACTGATGGCCCTTTAATATAAAGACTTCGGACTTTACGTTTCCCAATTTTTGCTTTAAGTTATTTTGTTATTTACATAATAATGTAAATAACCTAATAATGATCCTTATTGCTGTTTTAGAGGAGCGGTGCTTCAAAGGATAGCTGCAGATGTCTGTCAGAATCTGCAGATTATACAGAACAAATAAAATGTTCACGTTGTCTTCCCAACAGTTTCACTGACATCTACACTGGATGGCCAGGAAGCGTTCGCGATGTCTTCTCCGGCGCTGATAATGGCGTCTGTCTTGTGTCAGTGACGTAAAAGACGGATTTAATGCGACCTGACCATCAAACAGCAGCAGCTTTATAAAGCATCAGATATGTATCGGATTCAGCACCACATACCAAAGTGACCCAGATCGGCTTTGAAAATATCGGATTTGTGCCGTTCACACTGTCACACCATGATGGTCGCAGAGGGTCAGAAAAGTCGGATTTGATGCGCTTTCGCCTGCAGTGTGAACGTAGCCTCAGTGATTGGATGGCTGGTGAAATATCCTGACTGACCTGTTGTGACCTTCACAGGTGTGTTTGTGGATCATCTCTGCTCACTGTGACATGTTACTCTGACTGGTTTAAACTAATTCTCCTCATGTGTTATTGACCGCTGATAAGGATTGTACGTGACAGGAACAACCAGTTCGTTTGTGAATGAGTGTGAATTATATTTCTTCTGTGAATATTTGCATTTGTGTAAAGAATAGAAATCTAATTATCGTATTTTCTTCCACTTTGTCAGAAAAAACTGAGCCAAGCAAAGACGTATCACATGCTAACACATCCACCGAGCCGCCGGTTATTGTAAGTGCTTTTGAGATTGTGTGTGTGTGTGTAACAAAGAGAAATGCAGAGTATATGTTGGCAGACATTGCATGACGCAGATGGAGGGAGATGTGTTGGCATAGTGCCCTTCATTCAGCCTGATGCCAACCATCTAGTCAGCACAACAACCCACTACAGCGCGCACACACACACAGACCAGTGCCCACAAAGTGTGTGTGATCACAATGGGTATCTGTGTTTCAGCCCTTTGAGTTGTGGCAGTGCGTCTCTCCTACACATGTCAATGCACACGCAAACACATTCGAGTAACACAAAAACGTGCCTTCTTTAATTCCTCCACCACAATTCAGCGCATAACTTTTTTGCTTTCAGGCGTGTGTGTGTGTGTGTGTGTGTGTGTGTCTACTGTCTAAGCTGGAGGCACCGACTGATTTAGTGCAGTAATTATGTTATTATCCAGAAGAATGTAACATCAGAGTCTGGGGGGTTGAATGTGTCGATTACAAAGAGTCACTCAAACACCAGCGTGTGTGTGTGTGTGTGTGTGTGTGTGTGTGTGTGTGTGTGTGTGTGTGTGTGTGTGTGTGTGTGTGTGTGATTTAGATTAAAGATGATCTGTAGTGACTATGTGGAAATCTGTGTGTGTGTTATTCACACAATAAACACGTGCCCTTGTGTGCGTCTGAGTCAGCAGCCAGATGCTTTCTTTTCTGCCTGCTTTCCCCGTTCGCTCCTTTTATCTCATCACCCATGTGATCGCCTCGTATGATACAGGACCGCGGACTGCTCTGAAGAATGGAGGGATTTTGTAAAACAGTCTCAGGACAGCTGCGAGGATAATAAAGTGCACATCACATGAATCATTCCTGATTCATCCACAGCGCACACGACGGCCTTTTCACAGCCAGCAGACATCGTTTTCTCATCTCTGGAAGTTAAAGCAGAGAAGCTGAGGGAGACGTTTGGAAAGAGTTTAGGATAGAATACAATAGAATAGAATTCAACTTTATTGTCACTGCACATGCACAGGTACAGGGCAACGAAATGCAGTTTGCATCCATCCAGAAGTGCTTTAGTGATATAGCTATAGATTTAGGATTTTAGTCTAAAGATCGATGGATCGAAGCTCAATAGTTATCAACAGTGTTGGTCAAGTTACTTGAAAAAAGTAATCAGTAACTAATTACTGATTACTTCCCCCAAAAAGTAATCCAGTTACTTTACTGATTACTTATTTTCAAAAGTAATTAGTTACTTAGTTACTTAGTTACTTTTTAAAAAACACGATTTACAACCTGAACAGGTGATAAAGTGATAGATCTTTCAGCCCAATTCTACTTTTTCTGCATAATCCATCATACAAAATGTAATCAAATGGAAAAGTCTCTTTTTAAAACTTGTTTTATTAGTTTTAATCTTTTAACTTTATGCATCAAGCAAACATTTAATTATCTGCAACATTCTCTGACTGGAAGAAATTAGTTTAACATTTAAACCTATTTTCTGCACATTCCAGCTCATAAAATAAAATATTTTGTGTGTTTACACTCAGTCTTTCAAATAGATGCAAGTAAAACACAGCAGAAAATAAATAAAGTCAAAGACTCAGCGGTCCTGTTGCTCTATTTTCACCTGTAAAGCAGGAGTGTGGTAGGCGGAGGGTTACCCTGGTGCAGGTGTGCCGCGGTCAGTGGAAGAATCCGCGAGTTTCTCTGTGAGTTTCCCATTACGTCGTAGCTACTCGGTGCTTGTTGGAAGTTTAGGGTTTTTTCACTGTAAAAAGAAGTTTTCTTCCCACGCACAGCGGACACTAATGTTTTTGTCACTTTTTATGGAATCAAACTCAAAGTAAGGTCAGTACTTCCACGCTTTAAACGCTGCACGCTCATACTCTCTCTGCACTCGATATGTGATCCATTGTTGATCTGCACACAGCTGTCGTCACGAACGGCGCACTCGCTTACGTCACTGTCATGAGACATTCTCGCAAAAAATCACGGTTTTAGTAACGCAGTAACGCAGCGTTCCTACGGGAAAGTAACGGTAATCTAATTACCGTTTTTGCAATAGTAATCCCTTACTTTACTCGTTACTTGAAAAAAGTAATCGGATTACAGTAACGCGTTACTGCCCATCTCTGGTTATCAACATGAACACGCTGTGATATCGCTGATGTAGGTCGTTTTGAAACCATAGTGATCAGTCAATGAAACCAGACAGAAATGGTTAATCCACTGAAATATACTCAGAATCATTATGCTAATAATGATGCAAAGGAAAATACCATAAAGCGCTAAAACAGCTGTGCTCACCTTCATGGTTACAGTCACACAGACTGATCCTGCAGTTATGCATGCAATAACATTAAAATCGATTCTAACTACAAAACGATTTAAAACCAATTTCCCGTCTCCAGAGGTGTAAAACTACACCATTTTACACAGACGTGCCAAAAACTGCAGGTCCTTGGATTCATGCTTGAGTCAGTCCCTAAAGACCTCCAACTTGAACAAAGAAATCGACAAACTTACAGCCTGGTACAAAAAGCCAGCTTGCAGCTCCATGACAACTCTGTGGGGTTTACTTTAAAGCAGGGGTGGGGAACTCCAGGCCTCGAGGGCCGGCGTCCTGCAGGTTTCAGATCGCACCCTGGGTCAACACACCTGAATCACATGATTAGTTCATTACCAGGCCTCTGGAGAACTTCAGGACATGTTGAGGAGGTCATTTACCCATTTTATCAGGACACATCTAAAACCTGCAGGACACCGGCCGTCGAGGCCTGGAGTTCCCCACCCCTGCTTTAAAGGCTTCGAAGGCTTAAAAGTATGTGTGATTAAGAGCTTGACCACTTCGAATGAGGCTGGTGCTTATGCAGTTGGCTGTGACCTCTAGCTGTGTTCTTGGTTTCAGCTAAGCGTCTTGTGTTTTTTAAGACCTCTTTTAATGTAATAATATAACACATAATACAGCTGCTGTGTGGTTAACTGTTAACAACCTGTGTAAAAACTGAGTGCTGCAGTTTTTCTCTGCGAATGAACCTTTAATAGCAATAACTGGAAACTGTGTGATGTGCTCACATGTACTTTCTGAGCTAGCTAGAGCTAGCTTAGCACAGTCCACCCTCATGTCCAAATATGGTCACTTTTGGCTCAAACATGGAGGAAAATGTAAAGCAAATGAATGACTAACTCAGTGCTTATGAAAAGGCTCAAACTCAGAGCTGACAGTAATGATGCTACATATGAAGTACAGGTTGACTGTCATGCCTTTAACTGTTAAACTGCGATAAGTGTTTTCACCTCAAAGATTAAAGTCATAGACCTGTGTGTGTGTGTGTGTGTGTGTGTGTGTGTGTGTGTGTGTGTGCCAGGTGTGACAGCAGCAGGTGTAGATATAGCACGTTACTGGCCTTCTGTTTCTAATCCCCTGCTGAATACAGCCTGCTCTGTCTGTCCTACACACACACACACACACACGCTCACACACACACACACACACACACACACACACACGCACACACACACCTGCTAAAGCAACAGAAGTATAATAGCAGGGTACTCTTCTACTGTATGACCACTCTCTCTTCTTCTGCCTTTCCACCCTGTAATTATAAAGACTGCAAAACAACACGCGACACACTCACACACACACTCACACACACTCACACACACTCACACGCGCGCCACATGACAAACAGTAACTGCCAGGTCATCTTGGATGATGTCAAATAGGACTTTGAGCTTCCATCTAAATGATCTGAGACAGATGTGAGAGGAAGGTGAAGACAAACAAACACGAACCCACGAAGAAGAAACTTTTCTCTTTGTGCAAACTGATTCACAGGCCTCACTTTTCAGTTTTCACAGAGCGAAAATGTTGAAACTTTTTTCAGGTCATATCTTTGTATTGCAAAACAATTGTTCCTGGCAGTTGGTGCCTCTATTGTGAGTGACTTGGCCCTGCCCCAGTCTGAATCTCTAACTGCCCGGAGACACATAATGTGCATCATTGCTATGCAAAGTCCTTTCTGTGTGCACCAGAGGGCCAGAAACTGTGGCATGTTCCTATGGCTTTCATGGAAATATCATGCAAATCCTTCCACACGCTGGAGATGCACTTACAAACAAGAGAGAGCACGAGCTCGTACTAAATATTTTTCCAAAGACTCACACGTGCTGACACGCACCAGCACATTTTGCATTGCCAAATATTCTGCAGACACAGTTTACCTGATATGATTGCAGATTTCCAAAGCATTGTGTTTGTGTTTTTTTTTTCAGTCCAGCAACTGAAGAGAAGCTGCAGGACATCAGAGGAGGTCCAAAGCCAGAAACCCTGGAGATGAAGGTTACGTCCCGTGTCATGTGACCTGGAGAAAGTCTGCTTTACTCAGCTACTGGAGCAGGAATCAAATCATTTGTGTTTTTTGTATCTCGCTATTCTCATTACATTATTATTTTCATCATGCTTGATTTTGTCAACACGGTTGACAGCCGTGTGGAGGATGGGGAGGTGGGGGCGGAGCTTAATGTCCAAACAAGAAAATGATTTATATCTGATCAGGCAAAGAAAAAAACTTCGCAGCAAAGCAGCAACATTTTCCAAATAGCAACAGGTTGCCATGTTTACTGTGATGCAGGAAAACAGATGCATCTTGTAGGTTTGAAATAATGATGTTGCAGACATCGCTTTGTGTTTGGGACGTCGTTCTCTTGTGGAGAAACGCACTGTTGCCGCTACACCGATCCACAAACTGCAGCTGATCCTGTTCATCGGGTTTGAAGCAGCTCAGCCAACATCAGCGTGTTTCAAAGCTCAGCTTCCAATCTGTGCTCATCCAGCATCTTCTCAGTATTTAGCAGTTTCCCTTTTCCCATGTAGACTTACATGCAAACCAAAGGTGATGGAGACCAAAGTGTAGTAAGTTAATGGGGAAACAGTGTAGTTCACATCACAACGTGCTGTGAGTTTTCTACACTTTAAACCATTTTAAAGGTTTTCTGTGAGCTTGGGTGTGAAGCTAAAGCAAACACACGAAAAGCCTTTAGTTAGTTAATGCGTCTTTTACGAGGATGGTGGTTCAACACTGCTCACTAAATTTCTGTGCTGGCTCACACTTTAACTGTTGTTGATGCTGAGATTTCTGAAAAACCAGCTGTATTTGTCAATGTTAGGAAGGCTTAGGGCGCTGCGATGACGGCAACAAAAGAGCACATTCACCTTTGTCCTCGTTCTGAACGTGAATTATGAATGAATGAAATGAGCAGAAGTGAATTCTTTCCTTGATGTGCTTTCAGGGCACGTGAAATGCTGCCAGTGCACCCGCTGACCACATTTTGAGAACCCTAAGCTTAAAAAAAGGAAGAATAACTCAGAGGTACAAAGTACACATAAAACTGCATAATGTATAAAACATTTCCACTCAGAACACTGGCTGTCCTTCTTTAGAGGCAGGAAAACAATAAAAACAGCAACGGGAAAGAGAAAAGTGTGCGATCGCGTCAGGACATCTGAGGCTCACAGGGACAGAAACACACAGGTGAACTGTTGCACATACTTTGTTCCAGCTCAGCACACGTTTACTGGAAGAGAAGGACTAAGAGCAGAGGAATGGGACTGACACACTCGTGCTGGATTCCTCACCAGAGTGAGCTCGCGCTCTGTTCAAGCCCGAGTCCAGAAAGAGAGCTCCATTCAAACACAAAGACACGATGTGAACATGCAGCACGGGGACGCGCACAAAGAGCATGCAAACAGAGGACACTAGACAGAACAGTGCATTGTGGGAGTGGGTGTGGTCATTGATCTGAGCCCTTGAGCAGGAAACATGATACTCTGTGGGAGGAGAAGCACATGGATGTGTGTGTGTGGATGTGTGGATGTGTGTGTGGATGTGTGTGTGGATGTGTGGATGTGTGTGTGGATGTGTGTGGATGTGTGTGTGGATGTGTGTGGATGTGTGTGTGGATGTGTGTGGATGTGTGTGGATGTGTGTATGGATGTGTGTGTGGATGTGTGTGGATGTGTGTGTGGATGTGTGTGGATG
>NW_005187785.1:17271-30225 GCF_000239375.1 Pundamilia nyererei | reverse complement strand
GGATGTGTGTGGATGTGTGTGTGGATGTGTGTGTGGATGTGTGTGGATGTGTGTGTGGATGTGTGTATGGATGTGTGTGGATGTGTGTGGATGTGTGTGTGGATGTGTGTCTTTGTGGGGCTCAGATCAAAGTTTACTTTAACTTATTTCAATCAAACAACCTTCATTAAAATGAACGGAAAAGCCACTCGGGCTGTCTGAGAAGTAACACACACACACACACACACACACACACACACACACACACACACACAGGCTTGGATGAAGAGAAGCAGTAGCAGAGGGAACCAATTAGTGGTCTGGCTTTGATGATGTCACTGACAAGTCACGCACCGATGGCACAGCTTCCGTTCAGAGGGAAACATAACACCGCACACCGCGCACGCACACATGCACGCACACTTGATGCTGCTGTGACAGAGTCCTGGAGGCTTAAAGCCGATGAATAAATTAGAGGGCAGCAGAGGCGTCAGATAAGAAATGATTTGCGAGGGCTTGTGTGTGTCAGAGAGATCGCTGCCATCTGGAAGAACTTTTTCACCATCTTTGAAAACAACTCTGAGGTTGGAGCACAAAGCAGACAAACACACTGAAATGCACATTTAGGTTCACAGCTGGCGTCTTCTCACATTGATCAAAGAAGCCAAAGCACTTTGCATCCATCACAGTGTACAGTGTAATTCTGACATTGACTTCATTTGAAATGTCCACTTTCTGCAGCAGCTGATTTGCACCACTGTTGTGTATCTAACCTAAAAAGAGAGACATTTCTAGAGTGACTATGATTGCGAACATTCTTCTTCTGAAAGCTGTCGATGACTCAAAAGTTGTCCGTTTACTCTTGGCGTGGAGCTGTGACGGTGCAATAACATACATCAACAGCTGTGTCCATATTTGCCATATTTTCTATTCACTCCTATCGATCTGGAACAACTTTTATCTGCAGGCACAATAATAGTATCTAATCATTTGGCACGGAGAGGCACCAACAAAGAGAAAGTAAGGCCCACTGGGTGTGCGACATATTTGTGGTGTGAATTAATATAAAAAGTGGAGTTAATTGCCATCAGTTGTGCTGTCATGACAAACGGTAAGTTATCACCTGACGATCCTTTAAAGTTTTTTGGGTTGCAAGCTCGACGACTTTGCAGATCTGATTACTTCTCACAGCAGAAGAAAAAGTGTCAGTGCAGGCTCGTCGTACCGGATCAAAGTCAGAACACTTAACAGAGACGGAGCCTCAGCGCTGAAAACCATCACACAGCATTCACACAACTAGACCTTTACAGTTCATACACGTATGACTGAAAATGGCCTGGTTCATGAACAGGTTTTCAGTTACCGGTAGTTTTTCTGCGTCTTCACACGCAAAAAATTCACTCTATTAGGCACACCCGTTCAACTTCTGCTTAATGCTAATATTTAATCAGCCGCTCACATGGCAGCAGATCAATGCATTTAGGCGCGTAGACATGCTCAGGACATCCTGCAAAAGAGCATCCGAATGTATCACAATAAAAAGTAAAGAAAGGAGAAAGTATTCAGTGAGCAGCAGCTTTGGCAAAAGTACCTTACTGATGCTGAGGTCAGGAGGAGAAGGCAACTGCAACTAGAAAAATTTGCATTTCCTGCGAAAATGCTGTGTGGATGCCTTAATGCTGAAGTTGCCTGCTGAAAAAGCTGAAAAAGCTGAAAACTTGCAAAAAGTTGTATGGCGGTGAAGAAGCAGAAAATTGTTGCTGAAAAAAAAATGTTGCCATGAGCAGGATTCGAACCTGGCCCTCCTGGTCTCAAGGAAGCTACTCATCTCACTGAGCCAAGCTTAGTCTCACAAAGAAGAGATGGAGAGACTGACAATTCTGCTGAAATGAGCAGAAGCGGCTGAGAATTGTGCTGATAAGAGGTGAAAAGGCTGAAAACTTTGCAGAAAAGAGGTGAATCAGCAGAATTTCTGCTCAAAAGAGTTTTTTTCTGAAAACAGCTGAAAATAAATTGGTGAAAAAGCTGAAATTTGTGTTGAAAAGAGTTAAAAAAGTTTAACTGTTAACTGAAAGAAATTTTGCCATAAGCGGGATTTGAACCCGGGCCTCCCAGTCTGAGAACAGCTGCTCATCTCAATGAGCTAAAACACCAGTCAACCCACTGAGGAAAATCAGTGACCCCACTTATAATGCGGAAGAAATGGACAAAAAATATTGCAAAAAAAAAATTCAATATCTCAAAAAGTATAGAAGTTATGAGCACCAAAAGTCATTGTACCCATTAGCAGAAACAGCAGAATTTTTAAAAGTTTGAACGGTGAAAATTGGCTGAAAACTGAGGGAGTAGTTAAGTGCCAAAAAACGTACGAAAGCAACTAGATTATAGTGGAATAAAGAATAAAGAGAAACAGGAACTCAATAGTGTGGATGCCTTTGAGGGCATCCACACTATTAAACCTCTTGTAACAACCAAGAAGAGCATCTCTGAATAACAATACACCAAACCCTCACACAGATGTACTACAGCAGCAGAAAGCCACAACACTGGTGACACTGCTGACAACAAGTGGACTGCACAATCATCACATCTCAATCCAAAAGAGCACCTTTACTTTAGCACCTTGGGTCCGAACAAGTACAGCAACCCAACGGTGTTATGGCCTCTTCACCTCGATTCTTTTGGGTCAATGTGTCTCGAGCTGTCCTGTTAAAAGCTGCAGAGTAGAGGAGTAGAGGAGGAGGATGGGAATGTGGCGAGAAAGGCAGATATCCATTTTAGAAACGTGGTTACTCCCACGAAAGAATCAACGAAGGGGAAAAGCGATTTTTAAGGACTTTCATGAACAAAAAAATGACTTAAGCATCTAACAAATCACATATTTATGTGAATAACGATAAAGGTAATGTGCTTAAACACGATGTACTACTCTGATTACAGAAGAAAGCACCACTCAGTATTTGAAACTTAAATAATAGTGTAGTTGTTTTGTCATTAATCAGCCAACATTTATTTAGAAATGGGTTTAATTTTCAGGTCACACCTGCCTCTGAACAAGGCACGGCTGACCCAGATAGACCAATCCAACGCTGAGCGCGACGCAAAGTCAAACCGAAACATAGTGACCTTGGAAGTTTTGACATTTTAAATGCTCCAAAACTCTAAAATAAGAACCGTGCTGTAGTCTGTTTCAGACGAAGCTGCTGCCGGCGCTACAGTTCCTGTTCAGAGGCTTGCTAGCAACTTAGCAGCTAACACTAAAATTAACCTCCTCCACAGCTGGCTCCCATTAGCCTGCAGCAAAACAGAGAGCCTGTAACTTCTACACTCCCTGCCTCTCTCCCTCTTTCTTACACACACACACCATATGCTCAGTCGCCAAGTTTAACCTGGCTGTGCCACTCTTTTGGTTTGGCACCATCAGTGTTTGGAAACGAAGGCGGGAAAAGGGGAGAAATGGAGGGGTAGAGCAATGAAGTGAGGATGAGAGTGAGTAAAGGAGTGGGGGATGAAGCCCACAGTGTGGGAGTGAGGATATGTGCAAAACATACTGGGAGTGGACGGAGGGTTGGATGGACCCATTTTCTTTACCATTTATCTAACTTAGGGACCCAAAGGATCTGGATCTAAGTCCAGCTGGCAGAGTGAAAAAAGGAGATGCAGTATGGATGTTGGCGTAAAATCAAAAGAATAACGAACAGAGAAAGGATCAGGAGAACTACAAGAACGATAACCCCATTTATATCTAAAGTTACCCTGTGCTGTAATTTCATTTTAAAAAGTTTTCGCCTGCACCAATTGTTTTGCAAGCAGTTAAAACCCCCAACGATCCCCAAGCATCGGGTTTCTCTGTGCGGGTTAGCCGTGACAGTAATTAAGAGAAGAAGTTGCAACGTACACGAGATCTCTGGCCTGGCCTGACAGTCATCTTCTGCAGGAAGGTCCAGTGGGATAGCGAGGCAGGCTGTGAGTGTGTGAGTGTGTGCGTGAAACTAAAGACGGGATACTGGTGGAGTAACGCTGCAGAAACTGTACACCGAGTGCACGAACAAAGGTTCTGCACTGATACGGCAGAGTGGAATTGTTGCGCTCGGGAAACCACGCTCTCCTGTATTTTTTAATGGAAATGAATCTTACATCAAAGAAAAGACCGAAATCATTCTGTCTTTTGTTGGAGAAGCATGAAAGGAGCCGGACAGCGAGCAGAAGGACTCGTTTGTGTTTCAGTTTAAAACATGAATATGGAGTCAAACGCCACGCTGTCAGCACGAGCGTCAGCATTGTTCGTCTCACGAGGGAGACACAGAAAGCGAGGCCTCGACTTTGGTGCTACGAAACAACTGTTGAGCTGCTTTACATTGACAAGTGCTGGCCTCATTAAAACTTCATAGATCTGTGAGCACCATTAAGGTGACAGAGAAGAGGAGAGTCTTACACGCAAACTGGGCCTCGGCCGTACACGCATGCATCCTTTTGTCTGACACTAAACACAAAGTCTGCAAAATGCTAATCACCCATTAACACGAGTGCATGCACACACACACACACGAGTTCCCAACGTCAGGGCACTTGAGCTAAATAATTAACAGTGTGAGATTAGCCCGTCAGCCTCAGGGCACGGAGGTCCATCGATTCCCCAGAATGCATTTTTAATGAGCCGCCAGCCGGCATTCATTTCAGCTGGCCAGTGTCCGTGGAGGGTCTTCTGACACACGCACACACACAACCATAGGAAGAGTCCAGGCTTGGCGCCAGGGGACACAATTAACATACACATAAACAGGGCAGCGCCGGTTTCCCGAGCAGTGGATATTACTTTGGAAACAGCAGCAAACTAACATCTGAGCTCTCAAAGTTGTTTAACTTCTTTGATGTTAGAAGAGGCTCAGGCCTCAAACAAGGTTTTCATCAATTTGCTGTCGTGAGAGACGAAGCTCGGCAGCGATTTCACCTCTGAGAACAAGATCCTGTTCACAGCGTCACAATCAGCCCACGCTGGTTTAAAAGCTTATCTTTGCAAAAAAGACAAAATGCGTCCACACGCTCATTGATCCCTTCAAGTCCATCGTGGGCACCTGTACGACCCCTGACACCCAAATCAGTGTGTTTTCTGTCAGCTGTTATTGGCTAAAAGTTGAAGTCAAATGTGTCCTGATACACGTCTACTCAGAAATTCACATGAGGCTTTTTTTGTCTTTGGTGTCATTTTCATTTCTTGAATAAAAGCGGAACAGAAAGCAAAGGGGCAGACGCCATTTCTCTATTTTTTTTGTTAAAAGTTTCACAATGTCAACGTCATATGAATCAAGCACACATGACTAAACATCTGTTTTCAAACCTGTGGATGTTTTGCTGTTTGCGTGATTAAAGGTGCAAACAGTGTGTCTCGCTGCTTGACACTGACTGCTGCCCTTCACACTACAAAATGAAAGAAATGTGTTTGCTGGAGCTGGTGCATCTTTCACTCATCCTACCCTTCCCGACTCCCTTTCGAAGTCGACGTATTCCCTCGTAGGAACCTGCCTCTGATCTCCGTGCAGGTTGGCTGGGAAGAACTGGAGAGAGAGGTTGGTACCTGTCGCTACGAAGGCCTGTGGAGAAATGGAAAATGCACAATTGAGTCGGTCAGAGGTGAAACGAGATCATTTGAAATGTGCATGAAGTTTTGAAAACAGATCTCAACACATAACTTTTTAGACAACTGGTGTTTTGACTTCAAAATGCTCATTTTCATTGAGCTTCTGAGAAAAATAACAATATATTTTATGCAGGACTTTGGTACCACAGGTCTTCACTATCCAGCGGGTGAAGTTATGGTGATGCTCTGCCTACAGTCTCTTGCTTACTGCTGTCACACATGAACACAGCTTTAGCATCAGTGTACATGCCAGTACAGCACAACTGTCAAAATTCTGTATTAGGAAGCCAGTGACGTCCAAGCAAAGAGAGGAGCTGAAGGCCCGTTTGGGACGGCTGCATTTACACTTCCACTTTTCCTTTTCTGTCACTTATTATTATATTATCTTGGTGAGTGTATGTGATGTGTTGGTTGTCTGTTTGTTTGTTTGTTTGTTTGTTTGTACGGACATACTGCAAATCAATTTCCCGTCAGGGACAATAAAGTTACCATTGACCATTGACTGTTTGGTTAGATAGGCAAAAAGAAAAAAACCTACTTGGGTTGGTTCAATAATTCAAACATGGACTTTCATGTGTTACATGCTACAAGACAAACTAACCGAGTTTAACAGTGTCGCTTGCTCTTTATTTGTTTTGCGACTTTTATTGAACTTTATCAGGCTGCACATTAAAAAATAATCCTAAAAGGGTGTAAAGAGGGCTAATATTGACCTCAGAGTGATAAGTGATAATAAGGGGATATTGCACAGCTGTGGCTCTGGATGAGCATTTTTATCTACTCGACCTTACTGTTATATCTCAGCTTGGGCCTTGAAACTGGATAACAAACCAGAAGCTGGCATTTAGAAGTTCAGTGGCATTATTGTAATTAATCAGTGTTAATGGCTTTTTCTTAAAACGTCCAGAAATGAGAAAAATCCCAGCACATTCAGCAGGAAACCTGAAATGCTGAAAATAAGTGACAAATGTTAAAGTTCGATGCATCAAAGCCCCCTCCTCCTCTTTCCCTTTTGCCTTTCTGAGTTTCTTCGTGGTCTAACCGCTCTCCTCTCAGAACAAAAGCTCCAACTGAAACAGCGGCCTGCTCTCCTCACAAACATATAATCACATCAGGCTCTAGTGTTTCTTCTGTTCGGATTTCTGTAAAACAGCTTCTCGCTCTAATGGGATGTGCTCCGCTCGGAATATGCGCACGTACCTCCACACAAACGCACAGAAGCACAAATGAAATGAAAATCAATAAAATGCATTTCTCCGTTGCAGTCAGAAAGCAACGAATAACAGAGAGGCAGAAAATTAGGTTAGAAAATGTCGTTTTTATAATGCGAATCTGTGCGTGTGCGCCCACTGTCTTTGTGTGTCCGTGTGATGTGTTGCGTTTGCTGAGACAGATCAATACTAAGGGCATTAGTGATGCGACTGAAACTGGAAGCATATGAATTATGCACCCTTTCAAATCTGTCCCTCATCAGAGAGGGAGCAAAAACTGAATGAAAGAGAAGAAGGACAGAACGACGCGGAGGGGAGCAGAGAACACCCGAGTCATCATTTCTGCTGTATTTGAAGTATTGGATTACAACCATCTGATACTAATTTGCTGCCTACTACTGCAGGAGAGAAAAAAGAGGGAAGGGGAGGCAAAAAGAGAGATGGAGGGAAACGGAGACAAAGGAGCAGAAAAGAAGACAGAAGTGGAGGAGAGGAGACAAGAAACTGAGGCAAAGGTGGAGGAGGACATGAAGTGAGATGAAGAGAAGTATGAGGAGCAAAGAAAATGAAGTCAAAGGAGATGAACATCCAGAGAGAGACAGAGAGAGCAGCGCAGCATGAAAATCGATAGCAGTTTAGAAAAGGACTCATCTCTAATGAGCTGAGCTGAAGATCATTTACTTTGAATTATTGTCCCATTCATCAGATCAATCCTGAACATTTTAGAATGGCCCTGCGATTAGAGCCACGCATCAGTGTGTGTGCCTCATTTCATTTCTCGTGATACGTACGTGTCTAACAAAATGCCGAGGCACAGAAATGAGTAGGATTTTTTAAACGAGATAAATGCCTGTTTCTTTAAAAGCCACTGAACTCTAAAGACTTACTGCACATCTGATTTTACTTTCAAAAAATAATGAAAACAAAACCACTAAAACTTTGTCTTTGATTTTTTCATGTCAAGTAAAATGAATTCTACAGTTAGCCCGTGGAAATCTATTTATTTAAAGTCCCAGAGATTGAAAAGTCTTTGCTTGGAAAAAGGTCTGATGCCATTTTTCCCAATCGTTTTTAAAAGTTAATAATCGACTGACTGCGCCAGAGCTGACACACGTCAGCTTTTATTAAAAGCTACACGTTAACGTGTTGTGACGTCGCTACACACACATCCCAATCCGTTGGAGGTCAAACTTTAAAATCCAGAAGTATTAAAAAGACTTTGTGTCGTCCATAAAAGGCCAGCCTCGACAGCACATTGTGTCTAATAGTTGTTCACGCTCACCGTTAAAATAGCAGGAGGTCTTTAGCGGCGTCAGGCCGATAGATAAATCAGAGGCATGATGTCACAGCTGCCGTCAAACCATTAAAACCGTGGCCATCAATTCTCACGGCAGAAGAGGCTTATAAATACAGTGCGGACAGACAGACAGACGCAACGCGGCCCACTAAAAGATGGTAAAACTAGATGGCCTGCACCCTCCAGGCTCACCGCCGCTGCCCGATGATGACAGCGTGTTTGTGAAAAATACCACGAGGATGACTAAGACGGCAGAAGTTGCTCTGTGTTTGCGCCAGCAGCCCGAAGGCTTTCTCGTCTGACCTCACCTTTTATTGGAGGCGTGATATAGAAAGTTTGAAACAGACGTGGCTAATCGCATCATTAGAATATTAATGTGTCCAGACTTGCTTTGACGCGGTAAAGTGCTGATCGCAAACACTGCGCCCTGTGTGTTTGAAAGGAAACAAAAGCGGGTCACGTGGGTTTGTTTGCGCTTACTGTAAGGAGAAAGCTTTGTCGTGTTTCCACAGAAGTGAAGACAGTAAAATATGCAGATACGTTTCTGTTACACTGTTGCTTTGTGTGACTGTTAAAGTTCGACACTGAGCAACTTCTACGCTGCACTTTGGAGTTCACAGATTCATCTCACACTCAGAGCTGTTTTAAAGCCTTCACACAACACAGCAACATTAAATGCTGCTCACACTGTTTGGGTACAACAAAGAGAGCGCACTGCTGTCCCCCGGAGAATACTGCAGTTTTACCTGCATTGCACTATAATTGACATTGTGATCCTGTGACAGTGAGCTCGTGTGAGGAGGCATCCATTTCAAACTGGACGTTTGACTGGATGCACTGGAAGAGCGCAGCGAGGCGGGGGAACGCATAAATGGCAGAGCCAGCTCACTGTTACCTCCTGCTGCCGCAGCTCCCCACAGGCTGCTCCTCCGTAAGTGAAAATAAAGAAAAAACTTTTACATAAATCAGTGTGACGCAGGCGACCGCAGAGCACGGGACCGCCCAGCACAACTGAGTATCTAAACTAAAATAGTAATCTAATTACCAGGTATTAATCAGTTACATGATTATTGAAAAAATGAGTGAATACTCTTTTGTATCGTTACTGTCGTCTGGGTCCTGTGTACAACAACATTAGACAAGCAAGGTGAGGTTTAGCTTAAGTGGCAGCTTTCAGGCCCCAAATCGCGCCTCCTGCACAGCGTTCGTTGGAACCGTGAAGCCTGCGTGATAACATGCGACGACTGCAGCTGCAGAACACAGAGGAAAGAAGCCCGCGAGTGAAGTAAAGTCTGGTGGGTCTGCATGTCTGATAACAGGTCTACTTCCTGGTGCAGGGACGCATCAAAATATCCGCACACGCACAAAGCCAGTTTAACAATACGCTTTCATAGTGTCACGTATTAGTGCCGCGATCGTGTCTTTGTAATTTCATATATACTAGTGCCATTCACAACAGCGCGAATAAGACACACCATCCAGCCACTGTACATCATATCCACATCAGTGTGCTTGTTATAGAAATGAAAAGTTTCTGGTGCACTTTTCCCACTGTTTGTGTCACATTATGGTACACAGGACTGCCCTCCCATCCAGTTGTTTTCTATAAGGAGTAAAAATGTTTGTTTTGCTCACCACTTCTGAGCGTCCATCTCTGCAGGCGTTCTGGAAACGAGCTTGTCTCTCCTCGTGGGGCCGGTCTCTGAAGCCAGTGTATTTAATCTACAGAGAAAAGAACACATACATGTTCATAAAGCTGAATTTGATTTGGCATCTGCACTGAATGGGACTGATTGATATTCAGTAAGCTGCAATTTGAAGATAAGCGACAGGAATTTAGATTTTTGATGTCAGAAACAGATCCTTCTTTCTACTCTGGGGTTTGTACCTTTAACAAAAAAAACAAAAAATACATACAACTTTTTTGTTCATCCAGGATTAATACCACAAATAAATCCATAACGACATAAAGGAAAAGAGCAAAATAACAAAGAGTAACAATGTCGAAGCAACTGATAACAAAGCCTCTGCGCGCTACCAGTTTTTATTAGTTTTACCCAACAGTGTGAAGTTTGTTACAGCACGCTTCTCTCCTCTAACGAGCCTCCTTTCTCTCTTTATTTCCGCCGAGTGTAGAAGCGCAGCAGACTCACCTCACACTCCCTGCTCAACTTGCGGAAAAACTCCTCATTCTCAAACTTGCTCCTCTGGTCCGGGACTACCCGCGGCATCTTCACCAACACTTTGCGGCCACTTCAGATTCGCCTCTTTTTCTTTTTTTGGTAATTATCCCGCAGCGCAGAGTACAAGTTAAAGAGTGTGCTGCAGTCCGTCCCTCACTCAGTCTCTCTTTCACTCACTTCTCTTCCGCGTCTCTCTCTCTCTCGCTCTCTCTCTGTTTTTTTCCTTCCCTGTGTGGAGCAATGTGCTCTGTGCTGCTGATCTCTGTGATTGTGACTGCTGCTGACACACTGATGATCTGCCTCTGCCTGCGGCTCCTGCGCGCTCCGGGTCGCCTCTAGCTCCAAATGGCTCTTATTAAGTGACCCACAGCGATAGATAAAGCTCAGTTTGACCGTGTAGCTCTCCCTCCCTCCCTCCCTCTCCCGACGAGCGTCTGATCTCAAGCAAGTGGCAACAAATGAGCGCGTCTCAAGTCTACCTGTAACTTTCAAGTGCTTCTTCTCAGTGGGCCTACCGACTACCCGTGGGTCAAGAGGGATTTTTGGGATACAGATAACCTTAAAGCACCAAACAAAGGCGCTTAAGTCTGTAAAGTTGCTATTAGAATAAATGCAGGGATGCCAGGGAACAAAGCTGTTTTATGCTCTGGCAGCACAGGAAATATTTGTCTGGTGTGTAGCATAATTTGCATTTTCATTCATGTATCAGCATGATTTAGCAAAAGGTCAAAATGCTTCCAAAATGCAGTATGCCCGGAGTTAAAATGAATTTAAAAAAAGGAAATAGCTACAACTCATCACTAACAGCCTGCAGTATCATTGTGGAAGTCGGGAGTACAAGCAGCCGTTTGTTACAGTCCTTCCTTCAGTTTCTCATAAAATAACAGAGCTCTTATTTTCTCTTTCTCTCCCTTTTCCTTCGTGGTAACGCTTTGGCAGGTCGTTGGCGCCGCTGTCAAAGGTCACATTTACGACAGTTTAGAAAGTACTTGAAGGCATCAACAGTCTACTTCCTGGCTCCGTCGAGTCGCTCTTGTGACTGTACACCGAAAATACCGCCCCCCTCAGCCACCCACCCCCATCCCATTTCCACTCTACCCCATGCCCATACCTCCATCCCCCCATTCACAATAATAATAATACTACTACACACGCTACCTAACGCGCATGCGTCTACTTTGGGCCGCAGTAACTTTATAGGATCCTTATGTGAGAAGTGGAAGCGGGAGGGAGAGCATAAAGAGGGGGCGGTGTGTGTTTGCTTTAAAAAGAAATCAAATGTTGTGTTGCTGTAGAAATGATGGGCGGTGTTCTGATTGTGCAGACATACAGTCAGTCTGGTTCTCTCACATTTACAGATTTACTGATGCGATCGACAAATGTTTGGAACATCTCCTCAGACAGACTGTGCTCGACTTTTAAAGTACACATACAGAAAGAAATACCAGGTTACTGAGAAGAGTTAGATAAATAAATAAACAAGTTTAAAATCCCCCACAGCCTCTCCATCTCAGAAGACTCATTCACCCATGATGCATCAGTGAATGCTGCAGGAAATCATTGTACCTGTGGCCGTTAAACTCCAGGCTATAGCTCCTCTTTATGACATCGGGAATTCTTTTATTATTTGTAATTAAGATTCCACTTTTTGGTCTTTGTTCTTTGTTTCATATTTACATTTTACGTGAGTGTCTGTAACAAAACGATTCACGCTTTGGATTCATAACGCCCTCTGATTGTGATTCATTCGATGGACGAGAAAATGTAGGGGAGACCGGGGATAGTTGTTACGTGGGTCAGTTGTAACACTTCCAATTTCTCCAATCAGGGCTAAGTTTCAAATGATGTGACTCATCCTGTGCATGCCCAACTCAGTTCTGCTATCACATGTGAAAAATCAGCACATTTCGTCAAACACAGACAATTTAACACGAAAAAAAAGTAATTTGTATGCCAAAAAGTACGTTTTTCTACTTTATTTCAATTTGTAACAGCATCATCTGCTTTGCAGTTAAACTCATCAAACTTGAATTATGTTATTTGTATGTCTATGGGGATATATTCTGTGTAGGTCTTTAGTGCTAATGTTTTAGCCGTTGGCTGTAATGTAAGCTAGTTCATGGCTATAGGAGTCTGGGTTAGTTGTAACAATAATGCAGATGTTACCACACTATTACTTTAACTTATATTAAACAAGTTGGGGCAATGACATCAGCAGAGAGGTTCACTGGTCGCTTTTGTATATGCAGTTAATGCCATTGGCAACACAATTACTTCACTGTTTGTGTTCCCACACATACATTATGGAGACCACTGTGTCAGAGATGGACCAGTAGGAAGTACTGGTAGTGGAAATAAGTCAGGATGGGTGCAAGAAACAGATTTCCTCATCTTTCTGAAGCACTTTGCAAACCACACCAAGGTAAGCCATGATAAAAGTAATGGAATTGCGATGCTGGTGCACAACTACATTCTTTCAGCTTCATTGTTATGTTCAAAATTGGTGCAAGAGTTGTAGGTTATAATGCCCACTGAGCCAATGAGGCCAAACTCAAGGAAGACCAACCAAAATTAAGGAAATATTCAGTTGCAGAAAATTTTATAATTTGTCTTTTTTGGGGGGTTGGAATATGTTCAAAAGCATGC
>NW_005187785.1:15687-17018 GCF_000239375.1 Pundamilia nyererei | reverse complement strand
TTCACTCTTTGTGTTTGAGACCATACCATGCAATGGGTAATTGTGCTGCAGAGAAAATAGCTGCACTATTTAATAGCAGAGACATGTAAATACTTTGCATTACATTTTGAATCCACTACCTTAAAAGAGCTCCAATTTACAGACAGAAATGTGAAAAATGTTACAACTATCCCCGGTCTCCCCTACCAACCAGAACTCTTTTAACAAAGTTTAAGTCGCGCTGCTTTAATATTTGGAGTTTCTCTGCTTTTTTCCCTGAACGTGCCTGAAATTTCAGAAACGTGCTTTACTCGAGTATGCTTCTTCTGCTGTGATCACGGCATCATAATACACTACGTTTTTTATTATTAACATGCACGTTTGTGAGCTTTACGTTTCTCATAAATGACATTAAAATGTTTTCCTAAGCACAGTGACAGATGGGTGACCTGTCCTGGGGCTGCCTTAGCTTTGGTGCTATGACAGCTGAATTACATAAATGGAAGAAAATGGACGGATTGAAGTTTTCCTCAGATTTTGACACGAGACAGCAGGAAACACAAAGATGTTTCACTTGGGTATTTCCATTGCTTCTCTATCGAGTATGCTTTGTTGCAATTAAAGCTTCCAGGGATAGTCAAAAAACACTTACAGACACCAACCGCTGTTCGAGTTTGATATTATTTTACATTTGACAGCTAAGTCTTATCGGCACTTGCACCAAAATAAGGAATCGATGTTTGTTTATGCAATGAAAGGAGATATAAACACAACGTTGAAATCTCTTTTTTCTCTTGTCAACACAAACATACTGTACGCAGGAAATATGACTATCAGACTCTCAGGTATGTCTCACAATAACAGACAGAGATCTTAATTAAACTATGAACAAGATCCAGCAGGTCGAACCTCCGTGTGTGCGTTTGTCGTGGCATGCGATGTAAATCGTTTTATTGGTGTTTCTAAAGAGATTAGATAAATATATGTTTGGATCAAAGATCCTCTGAGATGGAACAGAGTGTGTGTTTGCAAGAGAGAGAGAGAGCAATGCTCTGTAAAATGAAATAAACATATAAGTAACATTTTATTCACAATTGATCAAAGAAAAAACATGAAATATTTAACATGAGATATTTGATGTTTCATGAAAAACAGATTATTTTAAATTTAATATCAGCAACAAGTCTCAGATGTTTAGACAGCAACAGCAAAATTATGGAAAAGTAAACACTACTAAAAAGAAAAAGCTGGAAGAATAATGTGTGTGTGTCTTCATATATATATATGAAGACACACACACACACACACACACACACACACACACACACACACACACACACACACACACACAC
>NW_005187785.1:13647-14500 GCF_000239375.1 Pundamilia nyererei | reverse complement strand
ACACTAGCAAAGGTTGACAGCCGACAAACACACTTTGTCACCCACAAAACAATGACCTAAAAAACACTAACAACATGTAGCATTACAGTGTTTTCCTGTGTAAAACAAGGACACATCTCTGTTTATAATTTCAATATATGTTACTGGAATGAATCAGACATCATGTATTTGTGTTTATGTATTTTTATTATTTTGCACTAAGTAATCCCAAAATACAAGAATCTGTATACACACCATCCACTGATACACATACAGTAGTAATGCTCATCTACTCGGTCTCCTCCATTTGGCCACAGGTTCTCATCCACATCACATCTTATGTCATCCAGGGCAACACACCTAGGAAAGAATCTTCTGGCTGCCAGAATTGAAGGAGTTGAACAATTGAAGGAGTAACACCTGTGTAGATGTTCATCTACAATGAGAATCAGCTGTGGCTGGTTAAACTGCATTTTTAGATTTAAAATATGTTTCAGTAAAATATTGCTGTTGCATTTTGCTGTCTTTTGTTTTGCATTGTGTTATTGTTTTGACCATGAGTTTAACAGTTTTGAAAACAGTATGTAAGCACATGCAAAATGTCCTGTACATACAAAGCTTTTTGGCAGTTGTTGTGTCTGAGTGAGAAGATAATTCATGAAATTTGAGAGATGTAGTCATTGAATGCATTTTGTGCCAAAACAATGATAACTGGTCCTCAGTTTGGCCCACATAGACTTCTGTTGTGCTCACTGTGTGAGGAGTTTTGCAAACGTGACCTAAGTATTGAGACATGTGTCCTAGCGTCTGTAAAAAACTGTAAGCCCAAACTTGCCTTGAGTCAAGTGCCACTGAATACTGTACATGCATTATT
>NW_005187785.1:10849-12499 GCF_000239375.1 Pundamilia nyererei | reverse complement strand
TCCATCCATCCATCCATCCATCCATCCATCCATCCATCCATCCATCCATCCATCCATCCATCCATCCATCCATCCATTCATTTTCTTCCATTTATCCAGTTCAGGCTTGTGGTGGGTTTGGTGTTTAACCCAGCAACCATTCAGGCTCACATTTTCACCTTCAGTCGAGTTCAACTTGCCATGAAACATAACCTGCGTATCTTTGGCCCAGCATCTGTGAAGAACAGATTGACTCATTTTTGCATGAAGTCCCTGAAGATGCCAGACTTTTGAGACAAACAGTATTTAATGCTTAACAATGAAAAATATACAAATAAAAATAATAACCATTCAGTTTGTATTTATTAAAAAAGAAAGTTAAACAGAATGATCGGGCTTCTTTCTATTTATGTAATTGTGGAAAAACATGAACCCTTTCCACTGTTGCTTCACTTCTGACCTGACGTGGACCGATCGGCTGGTCATAAAAATAAGTAGTTGTTGCAGCCCTAGTTTTGTCTTCGGTAGAGAGTCAGCCAAAGTACTGGCTCCAGGGCCACATTTTGTCTGTATGACACACACAGACAGACTCACAAGTTGAAAACTATACCAGCCAAGCTGCTGCAGCTGGTAATGAAATCCTAACCATATGGCTCACTCGGAGAATGAAAACATAAAGAATTAGTTTTATTTCCAAGTTCATTACTTCAAAATGTAACATCTACATGAACGTGTGCAGGAGACAAAAACACAGAGCCGTATCTCATTACAGTCGACTGATCAGATCCTGGATATTAAATAAAAACATGGCAAATGCTGTCTGAGTTACAAAATCATACTTTTGGCTGACTAACACGAGAGAGAAATCATTTCCTATACGACCCAGATTTGCCCCTGTTATTGCTCCTCGTTGTTATTCAAGGATGTAGAATAAAGCGTCTGGGTTTTGTTTGTGAAGATGCTGCTGCTGCTGTGAAAATGGCCTATTAAATATTTAAAATGCATCAATGACACAGGAACACGGAGCAGCTAATGATGCTACAGTGATACACAGCTGACTTGAGATAACCTGCGTCCCGCGGTCCTGTGTAAAAAGAAGTGAGAGGAAGAGCAGGAACAGAGAGCTTCTTTATCTGTGCAGCTACCTGGATATGACTGCCTCAAAAACACTCGAACACAAAAATGAAGTGTTTGCAAGTTTCTCTGCTGTCTGTAACTCCATCAAAGAAACCCAGAATGGAGGAGCGAATGCATGATGTATGAGAGGAGGATTTTCTGCACTTAACCGTGTCTTTTTCTTGCTGACGTGCAGTCTCCTTTTCTTTTTTGCTATTGAAATGGAGAGAAATTAAGTAGTTTTCCTGGCAGTTCAGCGGGGCCTGTGGTGCTCACCGAGCCCACAGACAGAAGCTGCAGAGACTTAATAGGTCTCCTTTAGATTAAATGGCCATTAGAAACAGACGGATTATCAGGTGGCTCCACAAAGAGGGCTGCACGTGGGCCCATTGTGACCCAGTCAGGTTACATCAGCGACTGAGAATCAGCCTCCTTCCTTATCCAGCCCCTGCGTTGCTAACTGTGGTACCCAACACACACACACACACACACACACACACACACACACACACACACACACACACACACACACACACACACACACACACACACACA
>NW_005187785.1:8635-10829 GCF_000239375.1 Pundamilia nyererei | reverse complement strand
ACACACACACACACACACACACACACACACACACACACACACACACACACACACACACACACACACACACACACACACACACAGAGGGGAGTACAGTATATAGAAGAGGAGACGCTTGGGTTTGTGTGTGTGTTTATTTCTGGTCAGACGGTGGGATCCCGTGGCTGAAAGACAAATTTGGAATGGCGCATGGTCTAGTATTTGAATATATCAGTTACAATGTTACGGTCAGCCAGTCTGTCTGCCTGTCTGTTTGTCTGTCTGTTGGAGAGCTGAAGGGGGGGTGGGGGCAAGCAGGGGTCTCCTACAGGAAAAAATAAACACACGCACTCATGGAGCCAAGTAGCTATGATGTGACGATTAGCAAAGCAGTCATATTTTTAAATTTTGTGCGCCTGTGACATCTTTTAGCCCTATTTTTGGGGCCACATTTTTATCCCTCTGACAACACAGAGCCATGATTGGACTGTGTCGTGTTTCGAGTGTCAAATGAAGCGAAAAAATGTAAAAACAAAACAAAAACAAAAACCCACAAAGACAAACAAACGAGTTGTTGTTTTAATTTTCAGTTTTCAGTGTTGTAAATCTTTTTATGCAAAGTACATCAGACTCAAAGTATTTGAAAACAGTTAGAGGTGTTTTTAATGAAACTCAATATTCAATTCACCTTAAACACGCGTTAGTTTTAACACTATGCTAATAATAATAATAATAATAATTAAAAAAAACTGGCACTGACATCCGTTAAGAGCAGCTCAAAACTCCATTTGCTGTTGCAATATTAAAATGTGTGCAGAGAATTTGAAAAAAAAAACAAACGGATGGAGGATCGAAAATGCCCTTTGGTGCCCCCCAGTGGACATGACAAATGTCATCGCATCCCCCCGATGATTTCTCCACACGCTCCACCCTTGTTGGTTGGATTTTCTATTTGTCCTCCGAACTTTACATCCATCATGAAAACACTTCTTTATACTTTCTAACAAGCATTTCCTGCCTCCAACCTGAGGTCCACTGATTTCTGTTAAAAATATTTAAAATAAAACTTCTAATATGAGCCATGAGCAATATAGTTTTAGTAACTATTTAAGGTGCTCATGTGTTTATGGTGGAGTTTGTGTATGGTTTCCCATACATGTTTGTGGTAATGGATTCACTTTTGATTGAGTGCAATAATGTGGCTCACTAACTTGCTATAAAATGAAACCATAGATGAAGATTTAACAGGTTGGTCATTGTTAACAGTTCCACCTTTAACACACACGACACTGTACAGGTTGTTTTAATAAAACTACCTCAGCTGTGTTTATTAAGTCTATATCATACTAATGCTAAACCGAGACACTAATGATATTCACCTTATGACCAGCCGACATGTTTGTTCCTACTGTACTGTGTCTGCAGACACCTGTTGTGCATGTCTTACATTCTTTAGGCCTCATTGTGCATTAATCTCTGACTGTCATTGTACCACATGTACCATAAGTGTCCTACTATAAAAAGTAACAACTAACAACTAGTTTGTTTGTGTTTGTTTTAGAGATTTAAAGCATGAATTTCTTTCCAATAATTACTCTTGACCTTGAGTCTATTCCATCAAAAGAATTTTCTTTTTGGAATTATGACTATCCTTGTTGGGCCAGCAGGGGGCACCATGGCAGCGTTAGTCCCACATGAGAAGCCTCAGGTTCCCCCGCTACCACCTTCCTCTACTGAAGTGATGCTACTGAGAAGCTGGGGCAGATGCCATAGCAACCAAAGTCTGTCAGACTGTGAAATAAACACTGTCAGCATTTCATGTAGAGGATCACCATGGTTACTGTCAGCTCAGAGGCCAAAGTGATCCAGTGAGACTAGCCTGCTCAAAGGTGTGTGTGTGTGTGAGAGAGAGTCAGGCAAACTGTACAGCACATATTCATTTTTGTAAACAAACCTAAGTGTATGTTTGACCATTGTGAGCTGGCTGGTATCCTAGCAACAGGCTAGGGTATTATAAATATCCTGTCCATGCACATCTGCGTGTGTCAGTCTGTATGTGTGTGTCTTTCATGTATCCTAGAGGGGACAGTGCACTATATACCCATGGGCAGAGAGCGCTATCTATCTATCTATCTATCTATCTATCTATCTATCTATCTATCTATCTATCTATCTATCTATCTATCTATCTATCTATCTATCTATCTATCTATCT
>NW_005187785.1:2042-8615 GCF_000239375.1 Pundamilia nyererei | reverse complement strand
TATCTATCTATCTATCTATCTATCTATCTATCTATCTATCTATCTATCTGTCTGTCTGTCTGTCTGTCTGTCTATCTATCTATCTATCTGTCTGTCTGTCTGTCTGTCTGTCTGTCTGTCTGTCTGTCTGTCTGTCTGTCTGTCTGTCTATCTATCTATCTATCTATCTGTCTGTCTATGTGAGGGATGGAATGTGGAGGGGGTGCAGGAGCAGTCTAACTGGACTGATCTAATTTTGCGTGCATTAGTGCATCCTCATCTTATCGACACAAGGACTGCGCTTTTGGGCTTCCTGTCCTGCATTCTGAATCCTGGGCGTGGTGGTGCAGTGCCACTGCCTTGCCACCAGGTGGGTCACCTGCTCCACTTCAAATAGAGTCAGAGATGAAAAGTAGGGAGGGAGCGAGAGAGAGTGAGAAGGGAGGGGACAGCAAAAAGGTTGGGCTGATTTACTGCCGGGAGAGTCCTTTTTATGTTCTGGTGCTGGAGACGTGGATGAATAAATAAGAGACGGGGAGAAGATAAAAGAGGACTCTTTTAATCTTTGGAGCTTGCTTAACACAAGCTCTGCTTCAGCTGCATTCTTCTCTTGTTTTTGTCTTTGCAGACATTTGTCACTCACAAGTTGTGCAATGTTCTGCATTGTCTTCTCAGACATCAACAAAACCACCTTCAAAGCGGACACGCAACATTAAACATATAAAAGCAAATTTACATCACGGAGCCCTGCTCTCAAAAACTGACGTAACACTGTCTGTGAAGTTGGATTTAAGAAATAAGTGCTTGAAGTTCAAAGTTAAAGATATATTTAGTGTCATCTTCTGTCAGTGTGCAACATGACATGGTTAGTTGGTTGGTGTCACGGTACTGGGTCATGTGACCCAGTGTTTGAGTTTATACATATCTTTTGTGTGCATTCGTGTTCCAGTTTAGCTCATCTAGTTAATTTCTAGGTTGCTGTTTAGTCCTTTCTTTCTTAGTTTCTTTTGTCATCTCCCCACTAAATCTCCCGTTCGTGGTTCGTACGCCTACCCGTCATGTGTCATGTCTGTGTGGTTATGTTGTCAAGTTCGTGTCATGTCTAATCTAAATGTTTCCTGTTTTTATTCTGAAAGTCCGGTGTTCCTTGCTTATTGCGTTTAGTTTCACTTCCCCTGTCCTGTCATTAGGTTCATGTGTTTCCACTTCTCCTGATCATCCCTGTGGGTATTTAGTGTCTGTGTTTCATTCAGTTTGTGTAACCTTCCCAGTTATGGCTTGTCATAGTCCTCATAGTTTTAGTTTTCAAGTTTCATAGCTTTATCACAGTTTCATAGGATTTCATAGTCTGTTTTCCAGGTTAGTTGTCTTGCCTGCGCTCGTCTTAGCTTTTGTTTTGCCTTCTGTCATCAGCCATAATAAAGGCTCGCTTTTTGTTAAAGTCATGTCACGTCTCCTCGCCTGTGTCTGCTCTTGGGTCCTGCTCTAACTAACACGCCCCGTCGTGACGGTTGGTTGGTTAATAGACTTATATTAGTTTATGTTAGCTTGCTAGTGACAGAATCGAAAACTCAAAGGAAAATAAGGACACTAAAACTAGAATTCAGTTTAAGCAGATCACATAAAATAGCACTGATAGCATCACGCAAACATCTGCTTTGCCAGCTGATTGCACACCTAGCCTGGTGAGGAAAAGCTGGATTGTGGACTCCGGCTTGTCTGGTGACTCGAACAGGCTCTCGTCTACACTGTTCTTATTTATAAAGTGCTTTACAAAGCCGAACATTACAGCTAACGGGCAGACTTTCCTGTTTGAGTGCAGCTAGCCAAACAATGAACTTCACTTCCTGTTAAAGAGACAGAGAGTGAAAGTGGACAGTATAGTAATGGATTGCATTTATATAGCTCTTTTTGGGACCCCTCAAAGCGCTTTACAATACCACTATTCATTTACTCTCACATTCACACACTGGTGGAGGCAGCTCTGGGGCAGACTGACATCACCCCTCTTGCCAACACCAGTAGGCGGTAGGTGAAGTGTCTTGCCCAAGGACACAACGACCGAGAGTGTCCGAGCCGGGGCTCGAACCGGCAACCTTCTGATTACAAGACGAACTCCCAACTCTTGAGCCACGATCGCTCCATGTATAGTTTCTGTACATCAAACTCATTGTTGCAACTCAAACGTGAATCGAATTGAATTTTAGTTTTAGTGTCCTTATTCTCCTCTGAGTCATCGATTCTGTCACTAGCTAGTTAACATAAACTAATGTAAGTCTATTAGCCAACCAACCACATTCAATTCAACTCAATTCAATTTTATTTATATAGTGCCAAATCACAACAACAGTTGTGTGTGTGATGTGCTGTGATGAGCTCTGAAACCTGACTGAAACTCTTCCAATAAGCCATTCCTCTGCAGATGATCTGTTGTGAAGAAGTTCATGAAGTCATTACTAGTTAACGTTAAAGGGATGGTTGGCTCAACAGAGCTCTGACTGTTTGTCAGCCTGGCTACAGAGCTGAAGAGAAAACTTGGGGTTGTTCTTATTTTCTTCAATCAGTGATGAATAGTAAGATGTTCTGGCTTTGCGGAGGGCTTTCTTATAAAGCAGCAAATGATGATCCTCTAAATTTGTGACACGCCATTTCCTCTCCAGCTTACGAGTCATCTGCTTTAGGCTACGTGACCTCACGTTCCACACTGACAGAAGATGGCGCTAAACATGTTTTTAAACTTGACCTGTAAGCACTTATTTCTTAATCCAAATTCACAGACAGTGTTACATCAGAGCTCAATGAACTTCCTCTTTTAGTACCAGTCTATGTTTTGAAGCTACCTTTAAGCAGGAAGTTTGGGTCCCATCTACCAACGGTAAACTGCTTCAGGAAACATAAAATGATTGTTGTGTTATCTGGTTTTTGCCTCACATGGTCTGAATACTAGTTTCAGAGTGACATAGATGAAACATGTTTCCACTGTTTCAGACTTTGATGAACACTACAAAGAACAAATGTGTCCTTCTTTCTTCTTTCTTTGCAGTACAGAGAGTTTAGCACAAATTGTGCTTTAAGTTGGATTCTGCCAGCTTGCTACGCTAAAAGCTAATTTTCTTTGTGTAGCACTCAGAGTTGAGAGGTCAGCAGATCCATGTTACAGTATTAAAGAAAGATCTGGTATTTGGATGTGTACGACCTTTCTGATACCTCAGTGAGTGGATCAGACAAACATGATATTACATGTTAATTAGTGATCTTTACAGATGCCGGCAGGTGGATCATGGCATCAGTTTTTCTGCTTTGTATGTGAATAACTTCTTTTTCCAGTCATGAAAGATCTACATCCATGCATAGTCAGTGTACACAATAGTAAGCCACAAGTTGAGATTATACTTACTACTTATAAAAGTATGACTTCCCTTGAAGCGTGGTAATTATATGTAAATGTGGCATGTTGCAGGATGTCAGCCAAAAGCAGTGTGCATGGTATACTGTGTTAGATTTTGTAGTTTTTAGGTGACTATAGTCAATTTATTGCACTGTACAGCTTTAGTTTATATAATATACTAACCTTAAATTCTGAAAGTTGTGTTTACTTTAAAAGTTTCTGAATTAATGTGTGAATTTAATGATAAATTAGGTGACATGATTAAAGCATGAATTAGGCAGGGAGGTGGATACTGTGGTTCAAATGCTAGTTCAAAGCAGTAACAGTACTGAAGTGTTATCGAGCTATCAGGGGATACGAGTGCATGAAGGTTGCAGCTCAAGTGACGTGCACATGCTTGGGGACACCTGGTTGGCCTGGGATACAAAATTAGCACCCGCACAGAGAGTAAGAGGTTGGAGAGCGGGTTAATGGAGATGGTGCAAGAGGAGTTTGTGTATTTATATTTTCTTTTGGATCAGACTGTGTATTGGTACATAGTGTTGATTTTATTTGTATGATTTTATTGTGATATTTATAGTGCATGGTTTTGTCCTCATATTTATATTGTGTGTTTTAGTGTTGTTGCACAATATTCTTTTAACCCTCTGGACTAAGTGGACAATTGTAGGCACGGTGAGGTGGGGGTAGTGATGGTAAATTCGATTCTTTTTACTGAATCAAGCTTTAATGAGTCACTCACCAAAGTGAATCGGGTTTCTTGAGTCATTTGAGTCACTGAGTCAGTTGACCAGAGAGTGCAAAATGTATATTTTCACTCAAACTTAATTTGTTTCTCTTTTAATGTAAATCCTACTGCTTAAATGAATGATTGTAAAAGAAAAACAACTATTTTATAGAGAGAAATTCCTCTCCTGTTTCAGATAAGGAACATTTGCCCGTGTGTGGCTGGACTGTGGGATTATGGGACTGTGGGGGGGAAACATTTGTGTAGCTTTTGTTTTGATAGTATGTAGTTATTTCTGCCGGCAGGGTTTTTAGCGTATTGAGAACACTCTTTTTATTGTATAGGGGGATTTTAAACTGTATTTGTAATTCGGGCTGTGTTTGTTTCCATGGAAATAAATGGTGTGTTTAAGGCCAACTTAGTCTCTGTGCCCTGAGCGCTGACCCACTCACTCCCCTTCCTGTTGTATGTGAACGGACTTTGTGGTGAAGATTTAGATCCACCAGTCTTAGCAGTTACATGTGCAACCCGACAACTGCCAGATGGTAGCTGATGGTATCCAGGTACACAGATGTGTTCTCAGAAATCACTTCAGATTTGCATAGTATAACGAGGAGAATAGACAAACACGAGGCCACTGGAAACTCAGCACGAGATTAAAAACACACATTACTGAGATGAGTCTGTGTTACTGTAGCAGCCTAACATTGTTAAAAACATTTCTAAAAAGTGGAGAAAAATAATTTCTGTACAGTCCGTGATCTGAAAACTCGAATGTCAAACCAAATTCTTTGTTCCAGACCTAAATATCTACACATCGTCCTGGTTCTACAGGAAGCAATGCAAGAACTCTGGTTTCTTGTCATATTAAAGCCAAAACTACATTTATCATTAGCTTTAGTTGTTCTTAGTGTTTTATGCTAATTAGAGAAGGTTACCGTGGTAACAAGCATGGTAAATGTTTTGCCTGTTAAGCATCAGTATGTGACTGTGACAGTCTAAGTATCAGGTCTGGCTGTGTGGCTGGCAGGGTTAGTCCCAGATGCAGAACTTGGCTTAATTACTGAGACTCATGAAACAAGGCAGGAGAAAACAGACACACACAGCTTGAAGGACAATGTGACAAAGAACAAAGAGAGACTTAGACAGTATAAACACATCAGCTAATTAGAGAGAAGAGAAACACCAGGGAACACAGCTGAATGCAATCTGACTAACAAAACAAGCAGAAGCAAAACAAGAGACTATCAAAATAAAACAGGAAGTAACAAACACCGAGACCAGGACTAAGACATGAACACTGACAGGAGATAAACAAACATGGAGACGTGACTGACAGAAAGATCCTAACTAAAGATTACATGACCTAAAGAGGGACACAGAGTGGAAACAAAGACAGCCACCTGATGGCTCGTTTTGAAGCCTCAACTGTGGAATTTAGCTTATTTAAACTGATTTCGACCTCATGTGCTGCCATTTTCCCACAAAGTCCCTTCTGATATTAGTCTCTATGAAGACCTCTGGAACTCCAGATTAGGGTCATTTTCACTTTAAGAAACTTGAAGTGATGAAAGTTTACGTATCTGTAAAAATCGTGCTTCGTTTAAGTGAGTGTGTGCCGTCGTTGGGTCCAGTGTCTATTCTGTTTGTAGTATAATACAGTATGTGTTACTAATTTAAACACACGTGTATTCATGTATTATGTTACAAACATAGACAAATACCTCGTGTACACAGGACTGAAGCCTATTCGTGAAACAGAGTTTGGCCTGGGATGTATATGTTGTGTTACTAGACGGTAAATACAAACTGTGATGCAGGCATTCTATTGGATTAGCAGTGGCAGTGAAGCAGGCACATTAAACTGATAGGAATCTAAACATCTCAAGGTGAACGATGCATGCTAATTCTGCCTGAGCTCAGTGCAGGCCTCTTGAAATTTATAGCAGGACTCTGACGAGTGGAAAGCTTCCCTCAGCTTTCCCAGCTGTCCTCTTCGCTTCTTCAGGTCCTTTCAAACTCCGAGGCAGCAGTGTGTCAGTCCTGGGTGTAAGGCGCTGTGACGGATTGCTTATGCAAGTAACATTTTGTTTTGAAGTGAAGTGGAAATCTGCACATAATCAACCTTTGATAAGGCGGTTGGGATGTATCCTGTCACTGTTAGTTTGACATCTGTCATCTAACAGTTACCGGCATGACAAAATGCATTTGCTATGAGTCAGGTGATCAAGCAGCAGCTTCTCCTAATCCATACTTAATCTTGATGAAACCTATGAAACTAGATGAAGTGAATCACATCCCATTAACCTTGTTGATGGGATGTGAGTTAGTGCAAAACGCGGCGGCGCGATTTTTAACCGGTAGTAGGAAATTCGATCACATCACTCCGGTTCTGGCTTCCTTGCATTGGCTTCCCATTGATTTTAGGGTTCGTTTTAAGGTCCTTTTATTAGTTTTTAAATCTTTAAATGGTCTGGCT
>NW_005187785.1:0-1808 GCF_000239375.1 Pundamilia nyererei | reverse complement strand
CTATTTTTATTCCCTGGCTTTTAACTCTGTAGGAAACTGACACCTTCTTATTTATTTTATTGTTTGTAATGATTTTATGGTATTTTTAATTTGGTTGTTGTTTTGATTTGTGTTGCCTCTGTAAAGCACTTTGTGATTTTATCTTGAAAGGTGCTATATAAATAAAATTTTACTTACTTACTTACTATTAATCAGGACTGTTAGCAGCTGTTAAACATCCGATGCTCGCCTTACCTAATATGAAACCAATATTACCGGGATGTGATGTCACAGGGAGGCTGTGAAAAACAATATGAGGGTGTTTCTGCGTGTGGCATGAAGACCGCTCTGTTCCACTTCCTCTAATCTGACTTCACACAAAGCAGCGGCTGCTAAATGGTCATTACTCTGGCGCAAGTTAAGAATTAAGGTGACTGTTAATGTGCTGAATTTCAGTTTTAACAGCGTTTATTTTCAACTCAGTTTGAAAATGTGGAGGTTTTTGGCAGTTTCTCTGCAATCTCTCATTTTAAGCACGCTGGATTTTTCAGGAGAATTTCCAGAGTGTCAGGTTAGAACCATGGGACACATCACATCTATTTAAAACCTTTGCACATCAGAGCCGTCTGTCACACAGACTCAGTCCAGACTTGGACAGTTTAAAGACTAATGTATAAACCAGGCATGTCAAACTTATTTCACACATACGGCCCTCTGTGTTTGTGAGCAGGCCGTACCTTTTGCCACAGCCCCGGCTCTGCTCCTGGGCCTCTGTGTGTGACACCTGTGGTCTAAAGTGACTGCTTTGACACTTTGTCAGGTAATGGAGCTGCGTGCATATACAAAAACTACTCCACTAAAATATGCCTGAAACTAATAAATGCCTCACTTTATATCAAACAAATATCTGTTTAGTAGTACAAGTAGTAGTAATCAAAATACAAATTTAGCAGTGCACTTTGATTACACTAACACTCATGGATGGATGGATGCTCACTTTTTTAACCTCCTAGGACCTGCCTCCACATATGTGGACATCACAATTTGGGTTATTTAGACCAAAATACTCAATTTTGCTCTACAAGGGCCTGATGTCCACTTACGAGGACATTATGCTGCTACTGTTCTATCAAAATCTTAAACGAATATCCTCATATGTGGCTCTTATTTTTCTTAAAAACAAAAATAAGGTAAAAAAAATCTGGTAATTCTTTGTTTTTACATTCATTGGGCCCCAATCTGCCCAAATATCAAAGAGAAATTAAAAATGCTGCTGTGGAAGAGTTCAGGTCTCAGGAGGTTAAAGTGTGCTCAATCTTCTTCTGATCAAACACGACACACAGTGAAAAGCTTCAGCTGGTGATTTGGGTGTTTCGTGCTCACATGTTAGCTGAAGTGCCAAAAACTGCGGCTCCTTGTATGGTCATATGACGCTGACGTCAGAGGTGAGTCAGTCGCTCATCCAGCAGAAGTAAACATGTAATAGTAATAGAGTAATGAAGTACTCGAATTCCACTCAAAACTGAAAAACAAACCAGAGTCTCCTGGGACACTGTAGACTACCACGGCACATTATAAATGATCACTAACAAGAACAGCACTCAGTAAAACACAACAGGTAAATCAAACATCGAGACATGAGCATGTGCGTTTTAGTCAAACTGTCCAAGTGTAATAAAGTGAAGAGGACTCAGGTTCTGCTAACTATAGTTGTGTAGTGCATCGCCTCTATCCAGATTAAAGAGAGTAAAAATACTCCAAAACACACACACACACACACACACACACACACAAATGCACACACATACACGCACACACACACACACACA
>NW_005187784.1:399189-404197 GCF_000239375.1 Pundamilia nyererei | reverse complement strand
TCTTGGACCATTTGCTTGATCTGCCTTCAAATAACAGAAGCAACACATCTGCCAAGCTTCTGATTTCCCCACATGCAGGAGTCATGTGGTAAGAGACACGATCAGTTTAGAGATAGTCTGGAGGATCATTTTCTTTTCAAAGTGCAAAAAAAGGCCTGAGGTAGCCTATTAGGGATGTCTGCTCATACTAACATCATCAAGAGCCGCAAATAGAAAAAAACTGTCTGAAGAAGAGCTTTAGGCTCACTTCTTTAACTCTTGCTGGCCTTGTTATTTGAATCTTTAGACATTTTTAAATGGAGATAAACTGCTAGTAAACGTATATATCTAACTGAAAATAAGGAAAAGCATAATACGTCCACTTTATATGACTTAACCACTGCAAGAGTAATATTGATACAGACTGTTGTACTATATAATTTAAACAGTACATTTGAAACCAGACACAGGACCCATAGGTACTAATAAACTCAGGAAGTTCGCATTAATGTCCTCTTTTATTAGTCCCCTTATCCCTCTGATGGCTTTCTACACTGCACCCATATAACCTTTCAGACTTTACATCTTCATATTTACCAAGCACAGGATGCAAGCACTTTATGTTTTTGTCTCTACCATGCCTTGTACTTTACAGGTGTGAAAATTAAATCTGATTCAACTTGAGTGGAAACAAACGTAGCGGGAACAAGCACAGCGGGGAATCCACAGTCCCATTAGAACAGTATTTTGGAAATAACTTGCTGTCTAACTGATCTACTGACACACAGAAAATGCACAAAAATGAGTTCTGTGACGGAAGACTCGTTTGTGAAGGAATTGATTTGAAACTGTTTGCAGTGAAGAAACTCTGCTAGGTTAAAAATCATAATGACAGCTGAATTTAATTCAGTTGCATCAGTTTGTGGGTGCATCAGGTTCGCCAAGGGCTTTGTTACATTACTACTTTTAACAAGTTCCAAGCATCTGAGGCTTTCCTTGATTTAGCATCAATGATGATCGCGTGCAGCTGTGTTTTCTTTAATACAGCTGAAGAGAAGAGAAAGTGTGATTAGGAAAAAAATAACTACTCAGTGCAGACTATTGCAAAATTACATAAAGTGATGCAAAAAAGTGCAATAAGACAAAAGGTAACAACAAAAAAAACTCCTACAAAAATAATCACACAGAGACGCAAACAGCCACAGGAAGAAGAAGGAGTTGGGATTCTGACTTTTTTTCCGAATTCCCACTCTAACCTTGGAATTAGGAGATTATCTTCATAATTATCATAATCTCAGAATTCTAAGGAGGAAGATCAGAATAATGAAATTAAAGGGAGAATTTTGAGATTAATCTCAAAATTCTAAGGAAAAAAACAGACTTCTGAGATTAAAGACAGAAATATGAAAAAAAAAATCATAATTCTGACTAATCTCAGGTTAATTTTTGAGATTAATTGTGAGATTAATCTCCAAATTATGAGATTACAGTAAGAATTATGAAAAAAATCAACCTGTTTTTTCTGAGGTTTCTGACTTTAATCTGAGAAGAAATCAGAATTAGAAATGAAATATGGGGAAAACAAATTTCAGAATTCTGACTTTAATCTCAGAATTCCAAAATAACCCAATGAATTTTTTTCATTGGGTCTTTTCTTTTGGTCATTTTTTTCTGTAACTTTTTTGTGTTTAAAAAAAGATAAACTCATGCCCCAAAATGTAATGCAGTAAAATAAAATAAAATAAAATAAAATAAAATAAAGTTGAAAATCAAAATAGAGTTAAATTATAAGGGGCTAAGAAGACCGTGCAGTCACTATAGATTTTGATGCATAATGCTGCTTTCAGCCAGGAAAGGTGGGAGGTAAACCTACAAATGTTACAAATGTCTTGGCATTTCTTCGGAAATCGTGCACTTTAGGCAACAAAGTGCTGAAGTACTTTTTCATGCAATGGCTAACTCTAAATCAGGCATTTGTCTTGATTAACCTCAGCATCCTCGCCTCCTGCGCCACTGCTGTAATTAAAGATGTCCCACTGTGATTAGTAACATTTCATTATTTACTGAAAATCAGCACAGTATGAATTTAACTATATTCTTAATTGGAGGAAAATAAAACAAACTAATGATAGATGCACAAATTGGGAATTGTATGGTTGGTGAGAACTGAAAGTAGGAATAAATAATGAAGATAAATGTAGCAATTAGAACTGCAGGGGAACAGTGTTAAGATTAAATACAGATTAATTTGGTTTATGTATGTGTTCTCCAAAGTCTGCTGCTACTTTGCAGGCTTTTTAAACTTCTTCCAAGAGCTTGTTAGTTAAATATCCACGTACTTAGGTATAATTGTCTGAGACAAGGACTGCAGGTAAAGTATAAAGATATCTCAGATGTTTAAAATAGCAATGTTTTCTTATTCCATGGCATCAAATTCTGCTGCTAACAGAAATAGTGCCAGCCAAAGACAGTAATGATTGCTTGGCCTGAATGCAGTTTACTTAGGGGCACATTCGACACTGACTGACAGCACTGACTCAGCTGAGCCTAATACAAGGTTAAAGCGTTTAAGATCATTGCTGCTGTCCTTGTGGACGTCATGAATGCTGGCAACCAGTTTGGTGTCGCTTGGTGTTGCACGAGCGTGGGAGCAGGTCGCTCTACATGTATTTCATACATACAGGAGCTCGGAGATCTCCAGATGGCATAGAGGAAGATGGGACTGCTTGAAAAGATGAAACCCTCTGCAGACTGCTTTTTTTAATGAATCAAAAGCAAGAAAGAAAGAAAGAAAGAAAGAAAGAATTCTTTCTTTCTTTCTTTCTATCTTCAGACGTAAATTTGCATTTCGTCTGAATGTTGCAGCAGAAACTGTAACGTGTCTATTTTCAGTCTGACCATTCTGTGTGGTTGTATGGGGAAATCTCAGCAGATCAGCAGTTTCTGAAACACTCAGGCCAACAGTCATGCCACATTCAAAGGCACTTAAATCTTCCTCATTCTGATGCTCAGCTTGAACCTCAGCAGATCGTCTTGATCAAGCCCACATGCCTAAATCCATGGAGTTGGTTTAGTCACTGATTAGAGCTTTGTGTTAGTGGCCTCTAAGTGTGTGTATATGAATATAAAGGACACTGACCTTTTTCTCCATTACGAATTCATTTTTTCTATCTTTATAAGTAAAAAAATATATTTGTGATTAATTGCTTGATAAAAAAGCAAAACTGAAAAGCTAAAGGTTGTGCAGTATGGGCCCCTGGATATTTGAATTTCTTTTCAACCTTTGACATTATCTGCAAAGTGAAGTGAAATCCAATACAAGCAGGCCAGTGAGTGTTTATAGAGATAAAAGCTTCATGTGCTCAATGAGGGCGATTGATTGTACCGACAATAAATATGATTAGTCTCATGGAAACTAGCCAGCTCATCAACTATGAATCAGCATAATACATTTTTAATGGAGGCAACAGTTTACTGTAACAAATAATAACAAATCTGGGAAGAGAGGCTGAGGGTTTAACATGCTCTTTGTATGGTTAGTGGGAGGCAGAGTCATGGCAACATTCATTAATCGTTCACATCCTGTCAGGAAGTGATTTATGATCTGCACATGAGACCTCTTACACAACCCGATGTGTAAAATAAATGATTGATGTCAACAACACTAAAGCAAGGGCCTCAGTTCGCTGCAGCTGTAGCACTTATTGGATATTTCCGTGTAGCCATGGTGGCTGAGAGCTCCAGTAAATTTATCCAGATTAAACTTCATGAACCTGCATCTTCATACCTGTACCATTGGACAACTAATTAACAAAAGAACTGCAGGAAATTAGTGCTTAAGCAGATAAATGTTTGATATTTAGGATGCTAACTGAAGCCTGTAGAGTCTGAGATGTAGCTCTTATGCTTTTTTACAGTCCTTCGTTATTGGCACAAGTGAACAGTTGATGACAGTATGAACAGAAAAAGACTGAACGAGTGTGGCTTTTTTGGGAGCGTTACAAGTAGAAAGCCTTTTCGCTAAGAAGAGCACAGCAGCACATCTTAGATTTGCAAGACTTCTGGAACAGTATCCTTTGGACAGATGAGACCAAAGTGGACATGTCTGGTCAAACACAGCACGTCAGCACAGACAGCACATACCAGCTGTCAGCAGGGTGGTGGAGGCATGAAGATTTCGGTTTGTTTTACAGCCACAGGACCTGGATACCATCAATCATGAACTCCTCTATATACCAAAGTATCCTAGAGTCAAATATGAGGACAGACAGATAAAGCTTTGCCTTAACAGGACAACTATTCCAACTACAGCAGCAAATCAAAGTGTTTCAATGGTCTAGTCCAGGGCTGCCCAATCCCAGTCCTTGAGAGCTACTATCCTGCAGCTTTTAGATGCATCCCTACTCCAACACAGCTGAATCAAATGGTTTGATTACCTCTTCAGCATGCCATCATGTTTGGCAAAGGCCTGATAACAAGCCATTCATTTGATTCGGGTGTGTGGGAACAAGGATGCATCTAAAAGCTGCAGGACGGTAGCTCTCGAGGACCGGGATTGGGCACCCCTGCTCTAGTCAAAGTCCAGACCTCAACCTGATTGAAATGCTGTGGTGGGATCTTAAGGGAGCTGTGCATGAACCTCAATAAACTGAAACAATACTGCAAAAAAGAATGGGTCTAAATTCCTCTCCAATGACTGAGTGACTGATAAAGTCATAAAGAAAATAATTACTTCTAGTTGTTCCTGCTGAAAGTAGTTCTACAAGCTAGTAAACAATGAAGGCACTTAGTTTTTAACAGGACTGCAGAGTCCTAACCAAAGCTTTTTTACACAGGACTGCTGATGCTGGTGGCAGCTGGTGACAGAGAAAAGTGGGGATGTCTGTTGAAAACTGAATGAAATGAAAGAAAATGAAGTTTCTGGAAAGTTCCCAAGAGATGACTGATGGACGTCAGGGAACAAGCAAGCAGGACTGAGGTGGTATTTATATCCTGCTAATCATTCAACTTGGCAGAAATGCAGTAAAAT
>NW_005187784.1:372181-377304 GCF_000239375.1 Pundamilia nyererei | reverse complement strand
AGGTTAAAAACTGGTTATGGACAAATCAAGTGTGTGATCATGTATAAGTTGTATAGTTTTAATGTTTTATTTGGGAATAGAATGATGTGTATGTGTGAGTTTGGTAATGGAGTTTTTATTATGAATGAATTTTGAATTTTTTATGAATTATTATGTCTATTTTCTATGTTTTATGGACAACAGATGGAAATTAGCACTTGGCTATAATCTGGTATGTTTACATTCATGTAATTCTTTTTACATGTATGTTCATTAACATGCACTGTCCTAAATAAATAAATAAATTAAATTAAATACTCCTAAAAAAAGGAAATATTTAAGGTAAAAAGCTTCAAATTGTTACTATAGGCGGATCTACTATAAATCTTGGACGAGTTCAAATCTCAATGACCTAGAAGGAATAATGGGCTGGGAGGTCAGTTCCTCAATCAAAGCCCCCAGCATCCAACATCACCATGGAAGAGAGGAAGGCACTCACATCACTTAGTAATGACAACAACATTATCATCCTTCCGGCAGGCAAGATTAGGTGCACAGTATTGCTAAACCAGAAAGACTATCATGAGAAAATTTTGTCACTGCTCAGTGATGAAAATACTTATGAGCCCCTGAAACGAGACCCAGGAAGTGGTTACAGGAAGAGGATGATGGACTGTCTGAAGCAGTTAGAACAAGACAATGCTATCGACCGGACCTCATACCACAGGCTGTACCCAGGGGAATCTACGCCAAGTCTGTATGGTTTACCGAAGACACATAAACAGGGTGCACCTTTAAGACCGATTGTCTGTATGATCAACTCGGTCACCTATAACACCTCCAAGTCTCTGACTTTGATCCTCAACCCGTTGGTAGGCAGCTCTGAGCACCACATCCAGTACACTTTGGATTTTGTTGAGAAGGTGAGAGATGTCATGATGGAGGCAGATGAAACCATGGTCTCGTACGTTGTTACATCTCTCTTCACTTGCATCCCAGTCACGGAAACGTTGGAGGTAGATCGTAAGAGATTACAGGATGACCCCAACCTCAGCAACAGGACCACTCTCAGCATCGACCAAGTGTGTTTGCTTTTGGAACTGTCTTAATTCCACCTATTTCACATACAAAGGCCAGTTCTACAGGCAGAAACATGGGTGTGCTTGGGTTCCCCAGTTTCACCCATCATGGCCAATTTGTACATGGAAGAAGTGGAAAAAAGGGCTTTGCTATCCTACCCTGGAACACCACCAAGCCATTGGTTCAGATATGTGGATGAGACCTGGGTGAAAATCAAATCTCAGGACGTACCACAATTCACGGATCACATTAACTCGGTGGACCAACACATCAAATTCACCAGGGAGGATATGAAAAGTGGCAGGTTAGCCTTCTTAGACTGTGAGATTTCCATCAGTAATGGGGGACATCTAAAAGCTGATGTGTACCGTAAACCTACGCATACGGATCAGTATTTAAGGTTTGACTCTGATCATCCACTGGAGCACAAACTGGGCGTCATCAGGACGCTACAACACAGAGCGAACACCATCCCCACAGACACAGCGGCCAGGGAGGCAGAAGAACGGCACATCAAGAAGGCCCTGAGTAAATGTGGTTATCCCAGCTGGACTTTTCTCAAAGCTGGAAAGACACCTAAAGAAAGCTCCAGCTGATCCAGGAGAGAAGGACGACCGCTGCCCAAGTGATCAGCCTGTAGTGATCCCGTATGTGTCAGGAGTATCGGAGCAGTTGAGATGCATTTTTTCCTCTGTGGCTTTTAAAGCCAAAAACACGCTGCACCAAAAACTGGTCCACCCCAAGGATCGGGTCCCCCAACACAAACAGAGTAACATAGTGTACGCTGTTAAGTGCCAGGAGGATTGCCAGGATTTATACATTGGGGAAACCAAACAACCTCTGGCGAAGCGGATGGCACAACACAGAAGAGCTAACTCATCAGCATAAATAGGCAGTTTATTTACACCTACAGGCCAGTGGACACGCTTTGAAGGATGAGGATGTACACATCTTGGACAGGGAGGAACGCTGGTTTGAGCGCGGAGTCAAGGAGGTCATTTATGTGAAAAGGGAAAGACCATCTCTGAATCGAGGAGGGGGCCTAAGGGTACATCTTTCGCCATCTTACAATGCTGTGATTGCAGCCATTCCCCAACTCTTTGTGAATGGTACTCATGGCCATTGATCAATGGTCTTTGATCATTGGGTTTTGGTCAGTGGTTGTCAATCAGTGGTCATGAGAATTTGCATAATTATGATCAAGGAACTGACCTCCCAGCCCATTGTTCCTTCAGTGGGCTGGTTTCAGTCATTACGCAAATGTACTGTTTATACGATTGGGGAAACCTGCAGTCAGCTGAGACTGAAGAAGTCACTTGGATGAGTGACTAAACATTTCTCCCATTGAAAACGCTACGTCCAGATGAACAGAATCAATTTTGGTGATACCACAGGTGTGTCTACTAGGAGGCTCAGAGGTAGCACTGACAGTTTCCAGTAATTTTATAAAGTTAAGTTTTTGTTGAGGAGATACTTAGACTTTGTAGTAAAATCTTGACCTGACAGTGGATTTATGCTTCTGCGTAATCCACTGCAAACCCTTCTGAAACCTTAAGCTGTAGCTTGAAATGCACTTCCCTTGAAGTGTAATTACATTTCGCATCAGTGCAGCTTACAGTCACTATGACTGGCCTGCTCAGTACTGATGTTTATTTCCACCCACTTCAGCTTCTGCTGCCATTTTATTGAATCAACTTGAAGAGAATGGATCAAGTTGAAGGGAAAAAATCCACCGCCCCATAATGAGGGCTTCCCATAATGCACTGAGTGTTTCTCCTTCACTCACCATGTGTTTATACACCACTCTGCTTTTAATCATTAGTCCCACCCTGAGCCTTGTTCTTCCAGAGGTTTCTTCCTGTTAAAAGGGAGTTTTTCGTTCACACTTTCGCCAAAGCGCTTGCTCATAGGTGCTTATATGATTCTTGGGGTTTTCTCTGTATTATTTTAGTGTCTTTACTTTACGATATAAAGTACTCTGAGGTGAATGTTGTTGTGATTTGGCACCATATAAATAAAACTGATTTGAATTAAACTGAATGAACTCTCTGGAACTTTGGCAATGATGATGAGCGTTTCTGTAGTCTCTAGATGGAGTCAACAAACAATTAAAATGCAGTAATAGAGAACAGACAGTATACAGTATAAGAGACAGATATAGCCACCATGACACTTTAACTGTGAATAATAAAATTTCAGGATTTTAATTGCAGTAAGTGATTAAATAATATATACAAGTTTAAAGTAAAGATTATTGTGCTTTGGTCTGTATTATTTCCACATATACATTCATGTGGTGCTAGTCTTTTACACCTCTGCTTACACCTCTTTTTCCAGTGCTACAACACACAATAAGACACCTACTGTTACTATATAAACATGGGAATTAATTTCTTCACACTATAGAATACATTTTTCGACAAAATAACTTAGATTATGAGGTTAAACATCATATAGAAGGAAACTCATGCCCTCATTAGACAAAGCCAGTTTCTGTATTTGTCAGTGATATGAAGTGATCACAGGGGTGATCATTTTTTTGTGACCTCTTTATATTTTTTTCATTAATTTTCTCAGTTAAATGCAGAGACAGAGACACAACACTAAAGAGCTTCATTGTTGCTCGCAGTTTATGCAAAGCACTTCTAGGCTGCCGGCAGATCCCTCAGACAGGCAGAGGAACAGCCAGCCGAAGTATAATCCCGTATTGCTGCAGTCCCACATCAGCAGGATGGGGCTAATCTGGCAGGAGGTAGCTTCGATAAGAGAAGGAACTTATGCAAAGAAATATGTGGAGTGTTTCCTCAGATACATGAGGAAAAAATGGTGGAAAAAAGTTCTTCTTGCATCAATATCTCTTTTTCTACCCCTACAACACTCTGCTATGTGGTGCCAAACCTCCCAGAAAAATAAAGGCTTGATGGGTCACGGTAGCTGAAATTGTGGAAGGCAAAACCGCAAGTTTAAATGTAGAAACTTTACCTTGCAACGAATAAAAGGCCAAAACTTGGGAATAAAGATTTCTGCTTGATTAAAATTGCCACTTCACATCTTTATGTCTCATAAAAGTTTGAAAGAACATACAGGTTGTAGTGTGAGTGTGGATTTATCTTTTTTGTATTTTGTAGAAAAAACACCAGAATTGGGCATAAATCTCATTTTAGATCAGAGTAAATGTTATTTTAAGTCAGAAATGGAATGAAATGAAAACCTGTGGTGAAGGTGGGTTGCAAAGTGGAATGCAGATTCAGAACAACCCAAGGCATGCTAATACTACCGTCACACAAGAGAAAACAGTGTTAGCATGAACTGAATTCCTGTGTGCAATGAACTTGTAATATTGTTGGCTTAGAAATGGCTGCTTTGAAGCAAGGGACCAGGTCAGCAGCAACTCGTAGTCAGTTGCCTGATCAGTCAGAAATGCATATTTCTGACTGATCAGGCATTTCTCTTCAAATAGTGACGTCACTGCAGAATGTTCCTTCAACTCCACAATGACATGTGTTCAGCAACTTTGCTCATAACCTGAATGCAACCAGTTGGAAACCAGTTGAGTGGAGCTGTGCGCATCTGCGCCAAAATGTTGGCAATGAGCCCAGCAGGTAGCAAAAGAAACTTAAAAATTTAAATCACACCTTGCTTTATTTATTTTGACTCTAACTTAAAACTTAAATGTCACACTGCAATCAATCAGACTTCAACAGTTGTGATCAAGCTCATGAGCTTCTCGTCAGAAAGTGTTTACTGAGGTTGTGCTGAGGTTTGCACCCAGGGTTTTCTGCACTGGAAGCTAGGTCCGTGTTTTCAATAAGAACAACAGTACAGTCACTGGTTAGGTTGTGTGTCACACGGGCTCTATTGAGATGTAGTCAACCAAGTCCAACAAAGCAGCTATGGCGACCTTTGATTCATGAGCTGTAGCTAAACAGTTTTACAGCACGGCATTCATTCTGGAGGAGTGAAATGTAAATCACTAAAATCAGGAATATGAGCTCTAGTAGATTAAGCTGTAAACATTACAGGGAGTGCAGAATTATTAGGCAAGTTGTATTTTTGAGGAATAA
>NW_005187784.1:364244-370818 GCF_000239375.1 Pundamilia nyererei | reverse complement strand
TAGGCTTTCGAGCCTATACAGCTTGGAGTAAGACAACATGCATGAAGAGGATGATGTGGACAAAATACTCATTTGCCTAATAATTCTGCACTCCCTGTAAAGATGCATCATCAACACCGTTAATCAGTGTTATGATCCTTTTCCTGTTTTCCAGCCTTGCCTACCATCTTTCTAATGGCTTTATTGGTACTTTGCCACATAATCAGTATTTCTGAGGAGGTGTAGCTAGCAGATATTTGAAGCAGCTGATTAAAAGGGCTTGCATTGTTGCCGTTCACTGGATGTCAGCTTTGACCTGCTTTGAGTTCATATATGGTGTATTTTAGTTGAATCTGATTGGATTTCCAGCTGTGGGGTAAATATCCCATAACAAGTTGAAATCAGTATGCATTTACTGTAAATGCCGACTTGCTTTACTCCTGTTCATTATCTCTCCCTCTCTGTTCTCTCATTTTCAGTTGCTGCCATGATAATTCTGGTTGTTGCTAAGTAACTTGTTATTTCAGGACATTTTTATCATATAAATATGTATCAGTCAAATCCCATTTGCACGGGGTCAGAAGAGTGGGAGCGCAGTCGTACACTGGTGTTTGCAGTGTGTCAGTTGTAAGAGCAACAAGCATCACTGTAAAAATGACAGGACACTGAAAGTTTTCTTTCATCTTAAAAAAGATCGAGCTGGCACCATGAAAATTTGCTGACATTGGAAAGAAAGCTTCTTTTTCTCTTTTTTTATGCTCCTCGTACAGAATTCAATACACCAGAAATGGTCTTTTTAAAAAGCATAACCTTGAAGTCAAAGACTGAATCATAACCAAACAAACAGACAGAAAGGCTTTGGTGTGTAGGAATTTTCAGATCTGCCACAGGAAAATCTAAAACACTCAGCTTTGTATGCCCACTTGCTAAAATGCCCTTCAGCAAAATGCTACATTATTACCTGCTTATTCAGCCTTTATTTCACTTCAAAGAGTGGCGTTTACTACAGCAAATTCACATAACAAATTCAGAGTTTGTTAAAATGAAAGCAAAATCACTGGTAGGCCACAGTGTATGGGTTTCTATTATACTAAAGTGGTCGTATAATACCAACTGGTAGCAAAGTAAATGTGACCTACACGTCACCAGACTGTGTTGTTTCAGATTTCTTCCTCAGGACACCAAACAAACCGTCCATGAACTGCTGTTTCTAAGTGCGGAAATAAACGCAGCACACGTTCAGCTGATAGCGTGGCAGCAGATATAGACACAAAAGACATTGCGACGCCTCTAAATGTGATCATTTTATATATAAAAATAGGTGAAATCAGAGTCTAGATGTTGTCGACATACATGTATTTTGATTTTGAGACCTGACACCATAGTTTTGGGATCTAGATTTTAATGGTGCAGAGCAGCCTGAAAATGGCTGACACATAGTTAATCCTCTACTTTTCAGTTACTTTTTCATAAATCGAGTAAATGCAAGAAAATGCAAATTTTTAATGATGATTTCATTTATTAGGGGAATAAAAAAGCTATCCAAATGTACCTGGCCCTGTGTGAGAAGTAATTGCCCGCACTTGTGAATCATAAATGAACTGTAATTAAGCACAGTTTTTGGAAGCTAATTTCAGTTTCACTTGTCACACTCAGGCCTGATTACTGTCAGACCTGCTGAATCAATAAACCACATAAACAGACCCTGCCTGACAAAATGAAGCAGGTTAAAAGATCTCACACAGCAACACATCACACAACAATCTAAAGAAACGGCTGAGAAACATCTATCACTCCGGAAAAGGTTACAAAGCCATTTCTGAGTCTTTGGGACTCCAGTGAATCACAGTGAGAGACATTATCCACACATGGAGAAGACTTCCCAGGAGTAACCGGCCTACCAAAATTACTCCAAGATGGCATCGATGGCTCATCCAGGAGGTCACAAAAAAAACAAAACAACATCTAAAGAACTGCAGGCTTCATTTCACTGATTTAACAATAAGACAGAGACTGGGCAAAAATGGCATCCATTGGAGAGCTCAAGGAGAAAACCACTGCAGATCAAAAAGATCACAAAGGCTCATCTCACATTTACCAAAAACATCTCGATGATCCCAAAAAAATATTCTGTGGACTGACGAGACAAAAGCTGAACCTTGTGGAAGGTTTGAGTCCCGTTACATCTGACATAAAACTAACAGCATTTCATAAAAAGATCATCACAGCAACAGTCAAACATGGTGGTGGTAGTGTGGTCTGGAGTGGTCTTCAGTGGTCTGGAGTTGCTTTGCTGCTTCAGGACGACATGATGGAACCATGAATTCTGCTCTCTACCAGAAAATCCTGAAGGAGGATTTCCGACCATCAAGTCATGCCCTGAAGCTCAAGAGCACTTGGGTTATACAGCAGGACAATGAGCAGAAACACACCACCAAACTGCACCAACCAAAAACGTAATCACTATTAAAATAATAGGTTATATATAATAAGGTTTTGGAGTGGAATAGTTGGAAGTGTGGACTTAAATCCAACTGAGATGTTTTGACATGACCTTAACCAGTGATGTGGCAACCAGAACTACATCTATGGGTGAATTAACTGCTGCCAATGCAGTTTAGTAAATGAGTTTAGACTCAACAACTTTTACCGAATGAAACACCAAAGACGCTGACTGCCAATGAGCAGAACCCAGGTGCCTGTTTCCACTCTGTGTGCTAAGGTTCAAACTGGCCTTCTGCTGATACAAAAGTGGTACAAAATGAATATATTTTCTTATAAACCCAGTTTGTTAAAGACTGAAAACAAAGACATTTAGCAAGCTTTATTCTGTTTGAAGCAACCAGCTCAGAACTCCCTGTGAACATGAACAGATTGGCATCATAACAGAGTTTGGCGGCCTGCGCGGTGCCGAATAACAGTCACAATCACTGAATATTAACATTAGTCTCATGCCGTCACTGCCATCTGTTACTTTGGACATGGATGTGAAATAAAGAAGCTCATTTACATGTAAGCAGTGAAGATGACTAACCCAGACTCAGCCGCCATCATCATCACCATCACTGGCTTTACTGCTATGAAGACGCTGATAATGTTTGTCTTTGAAATACTTCAGCAGCTAATTTTAAACCCACCCACTCCCTCACTGGAAGGCTGATCATGATTTTAATGAGTCCATTTCATGTACATTAAAGGTGGACGAGGAGGAGGAGGAGCGCCTGCTTGACTAGTTTGAAACAAGGATGTGAGGATTTGTAGTTTTTAATTCCCAAATGCCGAGCTGAGCTGTTGGCATTTGCACAGCCTACACTGTTATCACGTGGAAGCTGGGACATGTGTGAGTCCCAAGTTCCTGACTGTGTGATGCTCAATAATATTAACAGTGCATTAAGAATGAAAACATTCTGCATTCTCACAGGAAAATAAGAAAGCTGAAACCAGCTTGCAGTCTTGTGGCAGAATGGAAATCTGTGAACAGCTCAGAGCACAGAGTTAATATTCACTGTTGCCTGCAAACAGTTCAGTTTTTGATGCACACTCTCAGAGCTGTTTGTACTACTACACAATTCCTGCAGCTATTACACTTATAGAAGAGGACCACGCACTCATCTGCACTCTTACATTTATTTATTACACTAATTCACCAATCTTCTATGTGACAAATTGGAAATCCTGATATTTTTTAGTTCAAAAGCTGTCAGGATTTATCCAGAGGTAAACCCAAGAAAACTCTTTTTTTAAAAGCCGATAAACCAAATTCCAGTAATGACGTTGCTACAGCTCTGTAGCATTTATAGCAGCACTAAGGGCATAAAGCACCACCCAGCAGGTCCCCTACACCAAGAGGTTCAAACTACGTTGGTGGTTCAAGCTGAACTAAACATAGGCAGCTAATCGGTGTCATACAGTTGCTTAATGTGATTCATATATCTATATGTTGGGAACATTATGTAAATATTGTGCTGGGGAGCAACACTGTAGCTATGGCTGGACTGAATTAGTTACAAAAAACCCCATAAAGCTCTCTCTTTTGTAAACGACAGGATAGCGGAGACCTGAAAGGGTTTGCCTGGATTGACTTCATGCAGGATTAAATCAGTGATTGCATGTCTGTCTTCTGTCAATAGAGGGCAATCTTACACAAGTCTCCTCTACACTATACTGTCACCACTCTGGCTGGATTTATACTGACATCCTGTGAACGTAACTAGATATCAGAGTTGCTGCTGACCTCTAGTCACGTCAAAAACATAAATATACTAACAGAAATGAGGAAATCATCAGGAAAAACAACATACAAAGAGATAAAAATAGTGAATCTTCCCTTGAAATACAGCTTCATGCATAGCATTTCATATTAAAAAAAAAGTGGTGCTTAAATGCATCCAAATTAAACTTAGCTCTGAGGAAAATATCCTTGTTGCATTCACCAGTGTTTAGTTTGTGTTTTATTTTTGGGTCACATGGGGCCAAATACCACCTCAGGATTCATCTCAAGTTAGAGCATTTCAAACTATAATTGCCCAAACCAAGGTTACTGCTGCACAGGCAGCAGTACAGCCTCACAGTGCTCACATCACCAGATTGGATTTCTCAGCTCGCATATGGCCAAACACTACGTCTAGAGACTGTGCAGTGTATACACTGATAACTCAAGGCCAGAATCGAGCAGCCAGGTCTGCTGCCATTGTCTGCATGCTCAAGTGCATATGTATTGTGGAGTGAGATCTGAGATATCCACTGATAACTTCAACAGAGAATATCTATAAACCTGAGCTCGTGTATTTACAGAAAAAGTCCCAATTCATCTTAGAAAAAAAACTGTGAGAGAGCTCAGGGCTTCTTTTGTAGGAAGGTTGAAAATATAATAAATATTTAAAATTCTGGAGCTAATCCCTTTGTTTATCAGCTCGTTGTTGTCATTTTGAACTTGTTTTCATCTCCCAGTCTCCCAGATTAGACTTGTGTTCCACTTCTATGACAGGTGTTGGTTTATTAAGGAACCTTTGGATATAATCTGATATCTGATATTTTCTGAATTATAAATGGGAGCCTGGCTTCTTAAACAGCTAACTTTGGAAGTAGACATCTTAAGTAATTATCAATCCATACCAAAGCTGCCAATCATTGACTGGAATATTCTTCTCTGCATCAGCAGCTATGATATCTGGAGCTCCACAGGGCTCTATCTTGGGACTTCTTCTATTTTTCTTTTTTTTGTGCATGCTCCTTCTAGGTCAAATTATTTGTAAACATAACATCTCTTTCCATTGCTCTGCAGATCATTTACAACTTAATTTGCCTTTTGAATCTTAGAAAAAAAAATCTAAGGATTGTTGCAATTTAGTGTGTGAACTGTGATCGGAAGAAAATGGATGGATTATTACTTTTTTTTGTACAAAAACTTTTTTAAGGACCTGATATGTTGAAAGTTCTTATTTTTGTACTGATGTCTTTCAGCCTTGAGTTTCATGTTAATGCAAGCTGTAAAATTACTCCTTTGACCTAATGCTTTATTTATGAGTTCATGGTCTTTAGTTTAATTCATTACTAAATACAGTATAATGCTCATTTTGTGAATTATTGTCCCATTGAGCCACAAAAAGGGTTTGTTTTTGGGCAGGCCTGTGATTGACAAGCCACTGCTGTAGAATCATGTAATGTCCGTGTAATCATGTAGTGTCCCTCAGTTTCTTAGTAAGACGGCCACTCTAAAATCACTCAGCTCAAGCCTTCAGAAGAAAACCTCATTAACTGATGGTGATGTAATGGTGACAGCATCCATCTTTTCTATACAGTCACTGGTAGAATTGCTCCAGCTATGAGTCATGTAATATTGTTTACAGAAAAAGACAAATGGGACTCTCATTTATAGCTACATAGCAAAACCTTAATGAAGAAACAGACAGAGACAGCTGGAAGAGCAAAACAGAAAAAATCATTATAGTTGATATGCTGATGATGTTGATGTGCCTTGGGGTACACGTTCAAAGATGCCAAACACAATTTACAGTGAATATTATAAATGTAAATCGTGTTTGCTTTTTAACTAGAATTACAGGAGCATACACATTTAACTTGTAGGTTGTGCTGAAAAAGTTATATAGCTTTTTCATCAAGAAAGCAAATTAACAGGGATCAAGGCCTGTAGACATGCTGTAGCACCAGGCAGGTGCTTAAAATCACAAAATGCTTTCACCTAAAAGAGGGATCCAACTGGTTAAGATTATAGGTCATTTTAGGGGGACGTTTGAGTAAAACACGACGAGGGTCTGGTCAGCGAACCCTTAGTAACCTGCAGTTGCTGGAATTTGCACACCAAAAAACGTGGGATTGCATTGGTTGCCAGCAGTTTGGGATTTTTTTGTTTGATAAGCCACTTAACAGTGGCAAAGAAACAGGAAGAAAAGGCTGAGGTAGGCCAAATTGTGCAAGAACTGGACTGAAAGTCAGTGGAAAAGGGTCTGATGGAGTGATGAATCAAAACTTGAAGATTTTGGTTGAAATCATTGTCAGTGCACAGGGGAGCTCAGGAGAAGGGCACAGTGATTGTCTACAGCCATCTGTAAAACACGGTGGAGGCTCTGTCGTG
>NW_005187784.1:359405-364016 GCF_000239375.1 Pundamilia nyererei | reverse complement strand
TGCCTTTAGAGCAGTGGTTCTTAACCTTGTTGGAGGTACCGAACCCCACCAGCTTCATATGCGAATTCACTGAACACCCCTTTACTGAAAAATAAAATGTGATTTTTTTTTCAAATTCAAGACATAGATATGTTTTTTACTGGTGCACAAAATGAGCCATGCATGTCATGGCGGCGACTCACCGAACCCCTGAGACTGACTCACCGAACCCCTAGGGTTCGATCGAACCCAGGTTAAGAACCACTGCTTTAGAGTGAAATAACAGAGCAGGAGGAAGACGTTTTATTAAATTACAGGAAGACATTGCTGTAGACTTAAGGCTATTAAATCCCTACTAACAGAGCAATTTGCAGCTATTAAGACAGTACCCATAACCATTAGGAGCACTGTTAGCATTCATCACAGAAAACAGCAGGTACCCTCAGTTTGTGCCACACACCACCTGCTTTAATCACCACAAATAAACATTATGAGGTGGCTTCAGTTTCCAGTGGTGCTACTAAAAACACCTCATACTGTTCAGTAATGAGGTCCTCTGCCTATGGGTGTCAAAACATCATTTTGGAAAAGTTTTATTTTATGATCCCCCTCATTGTGAGCTCATTTAATCAAAATGTGATATTATTTGTTATATTCAACTCTTTCTGAGTTTTTCTTAAATGCCTTCAATGCTTTTAGCTGTGCTTTTCAGCCTCTGACGCCCAGTTGTCACTATTGTCCAGAATAGAGCTGAGCAGAAGGCGCAGAGAGACCAAGATAAGGAGGCTCTGTAATGCCTCTGACTAATATAAGCTTTTCTCTTAATCGGTGATGAACTCTGTGATCCATGGCTGCTCTCCAGGTGGTAAAATGGGAGTTTAAGGAGTCAAAGAGGAAACGTGTGTGGGGAGAACTTTAACTGAAGTCTTTTTTTTAATCTTTAGGTTAAATTAGGCCTGACAGAACAAACCAACCTGGGCACAGTGTCTTAAAGGATTATATTTAGAATATTTAAGAAACGTATAACTCGTTGGCTCTCTCGATTTGAAGATTACTGGCACATATAGCCAGAAAATTTACAACCATAGCCTTTAGCTAATTTATTTCTGTTTAAAGGTAACATTTAAATGAACAAATACACTGGATTTTCTTAATCATTAAATGGCAAATTTAATTAAGACAAGGATGACTTCTGACTTGTAATACTTCCTCGGTACACCTTGATGTTACTCTGTTGCAGACACAGACAGAGTCCTCATTCCTGTTAGACTTCTTTAAAGTCCACTTGAAATAGGCCCCAGGAACATGTGTAGTTGGTGCATTGTCATGTAAATTCTCCACAGACAAATCCACATGGTCACAAAAAAGCAGACAGGCCCAAGGATGTCCGCATAGACCCTTGCACTTTCTGTCTGATGATAACATTTGTTCAGGCTGACCCAAGTGAATTTGTGGGTGCAGAAAATACACTAGAATATTCACTTATGTGCCTTCACACACACAAATATGACCTTGTGTGACGTCCTGTTCTTAATCAATAGGGTTTAATATGATATCAGATCACCCTTTGCAGCTATAACAGCTTCAGCTCCTCTGGGAAAACTTTCCACAGTTTTAGGAGTGTTTGTGGGAATTTCTGACCATTCTTCCAGAAACATATTTATGAGGCGAGACACTGATTTTGAAGTCCTGGCTCACTTTGAACTTTAATTCATCCCGAAGGTGTTTTGTCAGGTTGAGGTCAGGACTCTGCACTGGCCAGTCAAGTCCTTCCACACCAAGCTCTCTCCTCCATGTCTTGCTTTGATCTTTGTTCAGTGGTGTGCAGTCATGTTGGAACAGGAAGGGTCCATCCCCAAACTGTTCGAACAAAGTTGGAAGGATGGAATTGTCCAAAATGTCTTGGTTCGAACCGTTAAGAGTTCACTGGAAGTAAGGGGACGAGCCCAGCTCCTGAAAACAACCCCACAAGATAATTCCCCCTCAACCAAACTTTACACTTGGCACAATGCAGTCAGACAAGTATTGTTGTCCTTGCAACCGCCAAACTCAGACTCATATAGATGGAAAATTATGATTCGTCACTCCAGAGAACATGTCTCCACTGCTCTAGAGTTCAGTGATGGTGTGCTTTACACCACTGCATCCAACGCTTGTTATTGTGGGTGGTGGCCACTTCAGAAGTGATTGAAACACCTGGATTTGGATAGCAGAGTGAGTTCTTTTGACAGTGTAATTGAGGCTTTAGACTCCTGGTTCACAACCCTAGAGACCAGTCAATAACCTCCTAGCAACCAGCTAGTGAAAAATGTGTGCTTGGGAAATCATTGGAGGCTGCCAGCAGTTGCAAGGTGAAATTGATAGCAAAGAGGTATATATTACTGCAAGAAAGACATCCCTGTGATTGCTTTGGTCACCAGCAGATTGCTGCAGTTACTCGTAGTTTGCTTAGTGGGCAGTTGGCGAGTGTTTGCAGCCTTTCAAGCGACTGCAGCAGTCTGCAGCTGTTTTTTGGTTACAGCAGCTTCTTTGTGACTAATTTCTCCCGGTGACAGCCATCAACTTCCAGCCAACTGACTCAGGAATACACATGTAACAATCACAGAAAGTCAGGTGCTGGTCATTGAGTCTTTATGAGCAGTGAAGAACAGAAAGCAGAAATGTTCCAAAGCCAAAATGGAGTGGTTCTTGTATACCGCTTTTCTACTCTTCTGAGCACTCAAAGCGCTTTATACTACTTGTGCATTCACCCATTCACACCCATTCACACCCATTCGCACAAGCACATTTTCTAACTAACATTCACACACATTCATACTCTGATGGATGCATCGGAGAGTAATTTGGAGTTAGTATCGTGCCCAAGGATATTTGGCATGCAGACTAGGGGAAGCCAGGAAATAAAAACCACCAACCTTCCAATCAGTAGATTACCTGCTCTACCGCCTGAGCTACAGCCACCCCACAAAGGGTGTAAACAACAATTGTGGTCTCTGCTCACAGAGTAAATGCACGTGTCTGTTTTTGAGTCTTTAATAAGTTTAAATTCAGATGGAGTCTCACTCATCGCCTGGAAGTCGGCAGCATTAGTCAAAGGCAAGTTCAGCGTGTCTCCTCCAGAGCGGCAGCAGCACCTCAGATTTTAATTCCTATAATCTGTATTAGCAGGCCGGCCTGACTGTGAGCTCCTGCTGTGCAGCAGAGTCAGCGTCTGGGATTGAATCCCTCACCACGGATAGAAAAAAGCCCTCCAGGCCTTTCCTCACTTTCTGTCAACTTTTCTTCTCCTTGCCATGGCTTTGATTTACAGATGTCATGAATTTGCAGCTTTTAATCTTCTTACTGGCAGATTTAACAGGAGGATTAGACTGCATCGTAGGTTCGTTTGAAGGGTTTTTTTGAGCAGGAAAGAGAAGTCACCTTCCAGGTTTGATATGACAAACGATATGAGCTCACTTCAGCTTTAGCGGTGTTTTTAAACCCACAGAAATAACAGTTGTTTAAAATATAAACTGGAAATATTTAATGTAAGGCACTCTCTTTTCATATGAAATTAAAATATGTTTCGTTTCTTAAGAGTCTTAGGAATTTAGTATATATCATTTTATTAACTGTAAAAGGTCATTTATAATTGATGTCAAACTAATTTTCCATTGTGGCCCACATACCGCCCACTCCAGACAAGGGAAATTCTCTTTTCTGTCAGTGTAAAGAAATTTAACTTAACACGTAATCCCTGAGACGTCTTATTACAAGAAAAACAAGTGCAGTTTCAATAATAAGTGTCAGTTTTCTATGAGATAAATGTCTAAAATAACAGAAAAGGCACTGATAGCCCCAGACTGCCCTGTATTTATAATAATGCTGTCTATTTTTGAACAGATTTGAACAGATGGGTTTTGAGTAGGGATTTAAACTGGGGAAGAGAACCAACGTTTCTTATATCTGGAGAGTTCCACAGCCAGGGAGCTGAGCAACTGAAAGCTCTGCTTCCCATGGTGGTGAGGTGGAAAGAAGGCACAGCAAGCTGGATAGAAGAAGAAGATGGAAGGTTTGTGGCAGCCTGGTGCTGGAGGTTTGGGGCCCATAGCAATGGCAGTAAATTTTGATAGGGATGATTTCCTTTTAACCTCAAATGTATCATATTTGACAGGGTTTTCTTTTTAGATTTCTACATCACCACTGTGATTTCCCCCCCAAATATGATATGAATTTAAAACACACATTTATGCAAACTGGTATTTAATTTGCTTATTAAAAAAATAGTCCCATTAACAGTCCTGTTTCAAAAAATTTGAATTTTCAGCGTTAAAATATTAGATGGTGTTGGCTTTGGCAGCAGTTGCTGATAGGTCTGTCTAGCACAGGCCTATTGCTGGAACATTTAGAGACTATTCTACTACAATGGCAAAAAGCATTGGACACCAGGCAGAACTCTTTGTGTGATCTTGTGCACGAGGGCGAGAACTGTGACTAGCGCTGCTCCTGACACTCGAACCCCAGTCACTCTCAGTTAAATGGTAAAATGGTAAATGGCCTGTATTTGTATAGCGCTTTACTAGTCCCTAAGGACCCCAAAGCGCTTTACACATCCAGTCACCCACCCATTCACACACTGGTGATGGCAAGCTA
>NW_005187784.1:350677-359192 GCF_000239375.1 Pundamilia nyererei | reverse complement strand
CATAAATCAGTAAGAGAAGGTACGACCTCTCTCATGACCTTAGGATGTGTGTGTATATGCCAGAACACTCTGGAAGGCACACAGAGTCTTTGCAGACTGCTAAGGATCAGACATCCTATCAATATACAATTGATTATATACCTCTAAGCATAAATGAGTATATGTTTCTAAGCATAAATGACAATCCAACAATATAAACCTAACAGTTGCACTGTCTGAGAGCCCTCACACATTAAGATGATCACAGCAGGCTCAGAGACATTGGTTTTCCTTGAATGAACATCAGCTGGTTCTGTGTGATACTCCAAATGCTTGTATCGATATAATACCAAGTAAATACAAGGCCAGCATTGCAGATACCAATACCAATGCTTTTAGGGAGAGCAGTGTGTCATGATTTATGTGATGACTCTTTAATAATTTTCAAATTTAAGGTTTATTTCCTAAAAAAATAAATTATTCAACACAATTCAGTTGTTTAGATACTTAACTTAAAGGACAGACACAAAGTATCGATCCTGTCACGCTACTATTGATCGAATACCGATACCAGCGTTGATATCAGTACTATCAATATTCCCCCCACCTCTAACCTCACAACCGCAGATCTAAGCGTAAAGGCACGACCATCAGTTAACCCTAACGTTAAGATGTGTTTTCTATTTTTCTCCTTGCAGCTTTTTATAAACCTGAACTACAGACTGATTTATGCTACGTGAATTCAGCTCACCGGCCTCCACCGGGCGAATTCCCCCCGAAACAGAATTAGATTATCAGACTAACGATGCCAAGTGAAACTGGGTTGACTGATTTCACTTGTGAATGACACCATTTTTTAAGTGATAAAATCAGAACAGAGGGGTTTTTGTGTGCATGTGTGTGTGCCTGTGCCAGACGTCTGTTTACTCTGAAGAGAAACCCCAGGCAGACACGTTGCTGGCACGAGCAGGAGATCTTCATTTTTTTACTCAGTTGTATTGCAAAGCAGATACTCTTTCTTTTTTCTTTTTTTTTTCAGAGATTATTTTTATTATTTTGGACTACCTTGCCCAGTTTTGCTTAGCTTCCTGCTTCAAATCTGAGCTTTTTAACTGAAGAACGTCAACACGATGGACCCAGAGCTCAGGTTCGTGGAGGTGAGGTCTCAGTATGCTCTTAATATATAGATAGAGCTGACAGCAGTTCACAGCTAGATTGATGCCTGTGTATGCATACATAAGATCAACTCTGTCGTGTGTAATAAGTTGCATAACGCGGTGGCAGACCTCCTCTGAAGCTAGTGACGTGTCCTTTACCATGAAGCCCCACGAGGGTCTGCTGCCTGCAGGGAGAGCAGAGACTCTGAGAAACAGAAACACGTCCTCTGGGACTCAAAGTGTGTCAGACTGTTGTTGTAAATGATGGCTGAGCTGCAGAGCATGATTCTGTGACATGTGATGTTGCGGTTATATGGTGCAGACTTCAGTAATGGAAAAACCAGAAACTCTTGCCTCAGCTTGCTTTTGCTCACAGCTGAAAGACACTTTGTTGAGATGGATTTTGAAGTGGACGAATGCAAATGTAGGGCGACAGGTAAAAGAGAAAACATATTTCCCAAAGTCAAATATAATCTGATATCTTCCGATCAGGCCAAAAACCTAACAAGGCAAGGCAAAAATTGAGAAAATTGAGAAAGCTTGAATACAATGAGCTTATAAAATAGCTGCTACAGGTCTGTTATTTGAGACTACAGGTTTGTCTCATGGCGTCTAATAATGGTCAGATTAACATAAAGGTAAGAAACATAGCAAAAATTAGGACAACTTAGTCTCCAAATATCACATGAAAAGGAAAAGAAAGAACATTCTTGTATATAAGACCTCAGAATGAAAATAAAACTACAAAACTACATTTTTTTCTCCAATCTTCACAGGATCAAAGTTGAAGTTGAAGAATTTAGAGATAGTCCTCCTCCTTTATTATTCCATCCATTTTCTACAATGTACCAGTACTACTAACAGCAAAACAACCCCAGAGCATGATGCTGCCACCACCATGCTTGACAGCTGACACAGTGTTCTTAGGTTTGAAAGCCTCACCTTTACCCTTTTACATGATCTAATGAACTAAGTCAAATGCTACGGTCAGCAATGAGAGCTAAGAAAAGTGTTTTTACAGGCCTCGACACCAAATTATTACTCTGCTATCTGAATGTTGCAGCAGAAATACAAACTCATCAGACCAACCTTTTTCCCAATCTTCTACTGTAAGCTTGTGTGAGTTTCAGCTTCATTTTGCTGTTCTTAGCTGACAGGAGTGGCACCAGTTGTGGTCTCCTGCTGCTGTAGCCTGTCCTCCACAACCAGGCTGCATTCAAAGTCAAGTAATCACCTTTTTCTGCCAGTGCAATGCTCGGTTTGAACTTCAGCAGGTTGTCCTGACCATAACTACATAATTAACTGAGTTGTTACAGGAGTCAGTCCTTGGTCATTCTATGCAGATTGTATTGTTTAATTACTAAAATCAAGTCAAACACTTTTGTTGATGGCTGGTAACAAAGACATCTACAGTCAAGATTCAAGGGTCTCTTCAGAGGATTTATGCCATAAATCCTCAGCTGCTTGGCTGAAGCCCAGCAGACCCTTGGGCTGGTTAATGGGTCGCTCAGGAAATCTTGACCTATTTCTGTTATGTTTTGCACTTGTCTTTCGTTTTTCACATATCTGTGTCTCTTTATTTTACCATCCGTTTGAAATATTTTGAGCAATCACAGTGGTAATGTTACACACTTATTTAAATACACTTCATTTCAAACAGTTCTGTGTTAAATTAAATGCTGCATTGCGCTTAAGGGCAAACTGTCACTAAGATTAATGTAAAATTATGCAAATACATTTCTGAGGGCCCGTTTACATAACTCTTAGTCACGGAAGCTTTTCATAGCTGCTGAGTAAACCGACAAATTTGAGGTTATTTATTCTATAAATTTTACTCTCTCATTTATGCAGCAAAGAGGTGTGGCGTTCTTATGAAATCCCTGTGTGTAGATTAAAATATCCATGTGCATCATCATGGGCATGACTAATATGTTTTTCAGGTACATGGCTTTCATCTGCCAGCAGCACTCCACTCCCACTCACAGTGTACTGCCTTTGTGCCTGGGCATGTTCAAGTTTCAAAGCATTAAATCTCAGTTTTTAAGATCTCTGTCAAAACCAAGAATCCCAACCAGTAAATTAAAATCATTTATAGGTTCCCTGGGGAGGACTACGACTGTTTTTTTTCCTGACATAAATGAGTGTGAGCATAAAAAATTGTAATTAAAATTATAAGGCTTGAACTTTGATTTGATACAAAAATGTCCATGTTATGCTTATTTGCAGGCTTGTCATTTGATTTGTGGGACATACTAGAATAGGTTTGGTTGCTTTCATGTGGAAAAAAGATACAGTATGTTCTGCTCAGTTTTAGCTCCTGTCTCCTTAAAACCCAGTGACTGAGAAGCCCAGTTGACTTTGTATTGGTCAAAAAGGTTTTGCCATCTTGGATTGTTAGCAGTACTTTGGCATTGCAGTTATCAGTGCATAACTGATAAAGGTGGATGGCTCACGGCTGTGAGCGCAGTGCAAAATTTAGCTTTGTCTTGACTCTTATGTTTAGAACACAAGACCCATATATTCCTACATAACATGGTCGAGTATTTAAATGACAAAGGGAAGAACTGAAACAATATTAACATGGAGCGTCACAGGCAGAAGGGATATCCTGACATGCGAGGGTGCTTGTTAGACCCAGCAAACTTAATTTTTAGAGTCAGCTGCTGGGTTCGCAGTGTTTCAGGGGTTTAGTTGTATTTCTGCTCAGAGATTGCTCAGAAATCACTCTCACAGTAGAGGTCATTCACTAAGTGTCAGAGCACATTAATAACAGATCGAGTTAAATAATAGCTTACTAATGCTAACTAACAGCAGCTAACAGAGGCCAACAGCAGCTAACAACAGCTAACACCGGTTGACAGTGGCTAACAGGAGACAACAGTCTCTTCAGACTACAGTTTTTGGTACTTCTGCATTAGTTTTATCTTTCAGCCCTGGAGGCTGCTGCTTGGGAAGGACAAGACTACATTATAATTAAATAGTTTTAGAGTTTTCTGAATGAATAATAACTTGAGGCAAGAGTGATATTTTCTGTCTTTTAGTAACCACCATCATGTGTATGCCACAGAGAGCCAGAGAAGCACTTCTCCTTAGTCTTTCAAAACTTTAAACCTGCTCTTATCAGGAACCTGGCTTTAAACACCCCACTTCCTTATCAAAACACCAAACATTAAACTCAGAGCCCTGCAGGTTTCCATCCTGGCAGCAGGTTAATTACACCTGGTGTCCCAGGAGTTAACCAGTCCCTGATTAGATGGCTGGAGCGAAACCTTGAAGGGAATCCGAACTGCTTTGGTTCGTGACCCATTAACGCAAAGTTAACAGGCTTTTTGGTGTTAATCCCAGCACTTTAAAGGTTTGGATTATGAGTTAACGCCCAGTCAAAGTAAAATTGGTGTTAGAAGGTGAAGAAAGGTGAGAGAGAAGAGGCCGCGAGGCTCACTCAAAAATCAAGGACAGACATGATAATAAATTCACGCCGTTGAAGACAGTTAAAACTGTTTACAGTGCACAGCACACAGGAGCACTGTGAAGAAGCACACACATCCACATGATGCACGCATGCATCATATAGAGGCACCGAAGCACCAACCAGCTTCCTGTGCACTGTAGAGAGGATTTCTGCCTCAGGGACATCAGTGAACTTCCGAAACGCCAGCAGAGGTCAGAGAGGGAGGGATAGAGCGAGATCATTTCCATGTGGTCTCTGATCCCGCCTCTTAAATATTTAATAGAGGAGGCAAGAGAGTCCAGTCGAGGCTTTGAGGATCATCCCTGCCGTTTTTCTTTCATCTCCCACCACCCACCATGTCTTCTGTGCTCCACAGCTTCCATCTTCTTCATCCTCGCTCTCTCTTTTTTCTTCCTCCTTTTCAGCCCGCTGCCCTCCTCCTCCCTGCTCGTGACCTCATGCCTTTTTTCTTTGCATTTTCATCCGAGCGCTGCTCATTACATCAAGCTCATTCACACACACACACGCACACACACGCACACACACACAAACACGTGTTACTGCGCGTCTGATCATTGTTACTCACTTTACCGTAGCCCTTGAAGCTGAACTCTGAAGAACATCTCTATTCAAAGATGCATTAGGCTGTGGAAAGCAGCTGAAAGGATGAGGACGGAGAAAAGATGGAGTTATGTACTGAAAACAACGAGCATGCTTACCATATCCATGGCAGCTTTTATGAAAATGCAAATTAACAAATGAAGGTTTAGCTCCTGCTACAATCTCTCACATCTGCTTGGCTTTAGGGGCGAATCCTGTTATAAAGACTAGAGATGGACCGTTACGATATTACATATTGGTCCGATACTGACGTAAATTACTGGATCGGATATCGGAGGGAAATAAAAATGTAATCCGATCCATTAAATATCAAAAAAGCACCTCACAAAACTTGCGACATGGCGTAACTCGGCTCATAACCGTAGCACGTGGCAGCAGTGTGCTCACGTGATAGAGCCGCTGCGTGTATTTGTAGCCTCGCTACCAAACCAGCATTTCATCTCCGAGGAAGTTAAGAGAGAAGTAAAGCAAGTGTGTAAGTTCATCTCTGAATGTTTGTAAAGCATTCCCGCGTTAAGTTTAACAACCGATATATGGAGCGACTGCCTCTCTCTCCCTCTCTCTCCTGTTGCTACTTCAATCCTGAAACTGATCAATGATCAGCTGATCGGCTTTTCTGTTGCAGTCCGTCTCTCTTGCTTGTCTATCGCCCACTTCGAGCCAGAAAGAGGAAACCAGCAGCTGAACAACAGCAGCACGTTTAACCTTGATAATCTGTTGTTAGAATGTATTTAATATTACTTTCTACACCAGGAAAATAATTTATTTCTGTGCATTTTTTTTCACACTGCATCAAATTAAAGTTGATTACGTCGAATAAGCATCACGAGGTGGAGGGCGGGGGGTGGTTCCCTATTTTTTTTTTTTTTTTGCTGGAGTTTGCAACCCTATTAGGTTGCTTAATATTTCTGCTAAGGACTCTTTAAAATACCAGAATAGGGAGGATGGAGTAGGTTTAAGTTTATTAGATTCCTCACTTTTGCTGAACTATGAAATATTTTGGGTGCAGTGTATTTTTTGCATATTGGTATAACAGAATAGCTTTAGTGTTTTGTTTTGTTTTTTTAACTTGAGTATGAACTTATACAAAAAGCAGCAAGATATTTAAAAAACAGTTTAATTGATTAAAAACACACTATATCGGATTCATATCGGTATCGGCAGATAGCCAAATTTATGATCTCGGTATCGGACATAAAAAAGTGGTATCGTGCCATCTCTAATAAAGACATCTGGTACAAAAGCTGTACACTAATTAAACCTGAAATACTTTCAAAATAAGAGTTAAAGATTTAACAGGACAAAAAAAAAATTCAACTTTGTAATGCTGTTTGTGAGAACCTGTGTTGCCATAGAGGTTATCAAAAGCTGACTACAAATTGACCCCGATGTGTATGAATCTGCGTCCATCAGCTGACACATTTGATGTTGTCGCACACTTCCAAATAAAGAGGAGCAAGCTGGTGAATCAGAGCGGAGATCCAGCCGGAATATTTCATGACGAGCAAATCAATCATCAAGCTGCATACCGGGAGGGTAAAACTGCTTTGTCATCCGGCCATTTGGCTTCATATTAAAGCTTCTGGGCCTTTATACTACATGTGCAGACCTATTTTAAGCTCTGCTCTTATTTCAGTTAACGGTGGCTAAGCTTTTTCCTGCTCATTTTCCCCTCAGCTCTTATTTTACCCTAGGAATCAACTAAAGCAGCTTTGCTTAATTTCCCAGTTCAGTGTTTGTCTTTCTCTCTGAAACAGATCTTCTTAGCTCCTCTCTCACACACACACACACACACATATGAGAGAGAGAGAGACTAGGCACTAGTGCTGCTGAAGATGAAGACTGAGGCTTGGATGGAGCTCTGACTGAGGTGTCTGTGAGGTGGAGATGGGGAGGACGTGGGTTGCACAAATGAGAGTCTGAAAGGGGGAATGATGGAAGAGTGCTGAGAGCTAAACTGCGCAGAGTGGAGGCTGATTGGCTCAAAGAAGACAGGAAAGAAGATGATTGGACTAGAGTAATGAACTATTTATCTATAGCAAACTGACATGAGCTCATAGAAAAGCATCTGAAACCTGAGCTTGTGGGTCACAGAGGTTTCTGTTACACACAGTTACAACATTATGTGAAAGTTTCAAATGTAGTTGGGAAAAGCACTACGACCAACTACTGTGCACAGCCAGCTGAGCAGCTTTAGATTAGAAAGTCTGCCTTACTCTACTCCAGACATGGATGTGGACAGTGTAGTTTGCACGGGAAACACTGACTTGTCTGCGCAACACTGGTCTGCGAACACTGGCCAACTATTAACCGAGCTGCAGTGAAACTGAAAAGTGCGACAAACCTGAAATGGAGCACACTCACCTTCAAAGTAAAAGTTGCACCTTGAGTAGTGCTGGTTGCAGTTGTTGCACCCTGTTCTCTATTTGTTTGCAGGCCAATCTGCACTGCACCATTTCACTGATCTTTTTTTTCCTCATTTCAGAATTTTTCAAACCGGAAATTCGTATAAAGTTGGTAAACTGAAGGCAACCAATTTGAGAGCAACAGCTTAGTGTCAGAAGAAAAAGATAGAAATCGTCAGAGTTTACTGATTTCAGGGGAGGGGGGTGAAACACACCCTGCACGTGGGATTGTTTCCTACACTCTTCTCAAGCTGGAGAGCAAGTATGGAGGGCCACAAGTGCCAAAATGAATTAATTGTGTGTAATTAATTATTTGATGATGTGTTTATTTACTTCATTTTGGCACTTGTGGGCCACCACAGTAGTTCCACCAGACCAAAAAATAGTGATTATGTTATTTATTTATTTTATATTACATTTATTGTTATTTTAATTAGGTCATTACTTATTTTAATCGTTATTAGCACTGAGAGCTAAGTAAGTGGATCTTGTTCTCCCATGTTTTCTGTGAATGACAATCAAAGCTCCCTTAATCCTTGATATGATCTGACTTTTAGAACCACTGGACTGCACATCAAAAGCAACATTTCTAGACTCTTTGGGATTTAAGTTTTTATTGATTTTGCAGCATATACTCAAACCTGTATAAGTATATACATTGCTCTGATCCAGTCTTTCAGTTCAGGATGTACTGTAGTCTTCCAGTGCCTAAGGATAATTCTCGATGCAGTTACCAGTCCAACCATAACAACCGTAAAAATATTATTATGAATTCTTGGAATATGAGAACGGTCTCCTAACAAGCACAATTCAGGAGTTAAGGGCACTTCTAATCCAGACCAACCTTTTAAAAGTGTGACGACTTTCTTCCAAAAAGGAGCTATAAGGGAACATTCCCAAAA
>NW_005187784.1:348577-350410 GCF_000239375.1 Pundamilia nyererei | reverse complement strand
CCAACGATACCGACCATCGGCCAGGGCCCTTGGGCAGCTGCTAAGGAGGTGTTCTAGGGTCCCTCTTCCAAAGCACCGTGGACAGGCAGGTGTCTCGCTCTTTCCCCACAGATGGAGGTTTGCTGGGCTTGGCAGAGCGTCGTATACTGCCTGCACTAGGAATCGGATCCGGTGGAAGTCTGCCTGCATGATGTTTGCCCAGGTGACCTTGCGCTGCAAGGTGCTCTCCCACCTTGTCCATGCTCCCTGCCGCTTAAGGCCTACAGCTCTACTTACTTGCTCCTCCTCCACACCTGCTCGGGCCTCTTCCTGGAGTAGCTGGTGTCTCTCCTCTCCCTGAGTTCCCGCCTCAATTTTACATTTCCAACAGAGATAGTCAGGCATAAGCTTCATACAGTGTAATCTTGTTGGAGTATAATAATATCTATGCAGAATTTTATATTGTATGCATTTGCTCCTCGCCTCCTTAACATAAATCCCATTTTCTGCCAAAATGCCCATCCATTTTTTGTTTGAAATTGGTGCATTTAAATCTTTCTGCCACAAAAATTTAATGTTCGAACATTCCCCACTTGTGTTATCATTTACCAACCTATAAAAACATGATGTTGTGTGGTGCTCCTGAGGCATATTTATAAAATTTAGAACAAGATTTTCATGTCCCCTTCTGAACTTCCATGTCACACAGTGTCTAATTTGCAAATTTCTCCAGAAATTTTCCCTTCCAATTTGTATGTTTGAACAAGGTCTCTATAGGACATAAATTCCCCATCTTTAAATAAGTCACTAATAACATTTATGCCATGAGACTGCCACAGTTTCCAAAACATTTTTTTTCCCTATACGAATAGCTGGATTGTTCCAAAGAGATCAGTAAAGCTGCACATGAGGTGATATCTTAAGAATTCTATGTATATTGAGCCAAACCTGGCTAGAATGAAACAAATTTGGGTTCGTTGAAGTGCAGCTTTGAGACAGCATACCTTTTGGATCAAAAGGAGTATAAATCTCAGACTCTATACTTAGCCATTCCTTTCCGGCTGGATTTTTTCCCCAGTAATTAACCAATTTTGCCATCTCGAACGAGACTGAATATAATCTTGGATCAGGTAAACTTAATCCACCCTTCTCTCTAGGAGCATATAATTTACTTAGCTTGATTCTTGCCCTTTTCCCATCCCACAGAAACTGCTTAATTAAGTTTTCACACTGTTTAAAGAGACTGGACGGTATCGCAATTGGTAACATCATTACTACATAGTTAAATTGGGGAGCTATAATCATTTTTACAATATTTATTTTGCCCCACAATGAGATTTTTAATTTGCCCCATTTTTCTATATTTGTTTTTATTTTTAGAAGGACTGGGTCAAAATTAAGTTTGGGTAGGTCCTCCATATCTTGGTTTAGTCTAATCCTGAGATACTTCATCCCTCTAGGTACCGATTTAAAATTGAATTTTTCTACCATGTATGGATAGCATAGTGGTGATAGGGGCATTACTTCAGACTTTCCCCAGTTAATAGTATAACCTGACAGCTCAGAGAACGCCTTTGTGGTGTCCATTAAATGCGGCACTGATAAGAATGGGTCTGTTATAATAGCAAGAATATCATCAGCATAGAGGAGGAGTTTGTGTTCCTGCTGCCCACCTATGACGCCTTTAATCTCCTTGTTTGATCTGATACTCACTGCCAATGTTTCTATAAAAATTAAGAACAAAAGGGGGCTTAAAGAACAGTGCTGACGAGCTCCACGTGACAAACTAAAGAAGGATGAAACCATACCATTTGATATTACCGCCACCTTTGGTTCTTTGTATAGCACTTTAAC
>NW_005187784.1:341846-347690 GCF_000239375.1 Pundamilia nyererei | reverse complement strand
GATGACACGCTGAGCTATAATCCTGTAATGTATTTCTGAGGGATGCTGAAACACTAGATATTGCAGAAGGCCTCTTAGTCCCTGAAGTGATACTGTAGGAATAGTGGCATGACATCATCGCAGGTAAAAATACCACAAAGTGCTACACTGTAAGCCTCTATGGGAATATTACTATAAGTATGGCTGCAGTTATCAGGTTTAAATGTGCAGCCAGACTGAGTGAGAGATAAACTCCTGTGGAGAGCTTAGAGGGGATCATTTCTTAGCGAAACTGATGGACTGTGTTTAACTTGACTTACAACGTGACTTCAGGTCAATATTCAACATAATATACAGGTTTATTTGGGGGGAAAGGCATTCTCTGTTCCAAGGAAGTTGTCACCCCTATTATGTGTGTTAGTGAAGGAGGATGATTATTACACAAAACTTCTAGATACACATTAACTAACACTTTCTGGACTTCATGGGGATGGACTCTCATGAATACACGGGGCTCTGTGCCCAACTGTTCACTCAGTTCACTCCACCCCACAGTTGTTGGCTAGTGGGGTGGAGGTAAGCTTGGCAGTTTTCTTGAAGAGTTCTGAGTTCTGTTGGTTCATGATTTATGATCAAGTCCCAGGCTGTTAGTTCTTTTAATTTTAATATTATATCCTGGCTTATCTTTGTTTCTAGTCCTTGGTTCCTGTGTTGAGTATGAGATTTTGGAGTTAAGGTCTGTTTCTGTATCATATCATGACAAGAGCTTGCAGTAAAGTACAGCCACACAGATGTTCCCTTTGCCCACAGTGTAAAGTATTCTGCTACCCTGATGAATCGCATGCATAAAAAAAACAAGTAATTTCCTTCCTCAACCTTGAGATTTAAACTTTGTGCTGAGAGCTTATGTAGCAAGCTAGACTTTACAGGATGTCTTCATGTGTGATGTGATTGGTTGTCATTCACATTTACCTGTTACTACAGGCTACAGTGTGACTTCCCTTTTATGATAATCCTGTAGGTGTGTGTTGTCGGCTTGCACCTGTTTGCATAATCTGATTACCTTTTTCTTTTTGTCATTAAAAAAAACCATGAATTCAAATAAAGTAGTTAATGTAGCTGAATATGAATAAGCATGAGCTGGTAAAAGCAAACATCATCTTTTTGTGTTTACAGAAAAAAAAAAAAAAAAAACTTGAGCTTTCTTGTAAATGTGGTGTCCTGACTGAAGGCCTAAAAGAAAAAGAAAAAGAAAATTAATATTATAAATAATAAAATTATCTTTGTTTCTAATGAGCAGTGACAGGAAAAAGGATTACAGTTAAAGCTTGCTGCTGCCTATTTTAAGCTAAAGTTTTCAGCTATTGTGGATTTCAGCACCATGGACAGCTCTGCTTAAACTGACACTTGATGTTTGCATTATTATTTTAATATTTTATAAATGTTTTTGGAAAAAAAACGTTATCACCGTGCACTGAATCTGAAAACTCTTCAAACTGTGTTTTGGATTTATTCTCTTCACTCAGTATCTCTCCACATACTCTTATTTCCACACTGGTATATGTCCCAAAAAACACAAAACAAAATGAAACAACTCAGAGTCAGAGTAATATAAATTTTGGCTTAGTCCAGCATATGAGTAGCAGTACACTCTTCATTTAAGAAAGTCTTTATGCTATATAAGTAATTCTTATTATTTATCTTCAGTTCACTTTAGTTTCTGTCATTTTAGAGCACAGATTTGTTTGTTTTAGTTGCCTTACTATTTATTCATCTTAAGTTTATTTGTGTTAGGCTCTGTTTAGTTTTTATTAGTTTCAGTGACAGTTTCAGTTTAAAAAAAAATCATTTTAATATTTGTGGTGTTTTTAAACTATTAATATACATTAATTAATAGTTTCAGTAATTGCTATTGTTTAATGACTGTTATTAATTAGTTAAATAATTATTAGAAATGTTCACATAAAGCTTTTAGCATGTAAAGCAAAAATGAATTAAACAAGCAAAATTAAGAAGAAAAATAAAAAATGAATTAAACACAAAAAATAGCGACAGTTATTGACGAAAAAGGTGTTTCCTGTGGAAGGTCTTTTATTTTGAAGCTGTTGCCGGAACCTCGCGTTGATTGTTAGCAGCTTTGTGGCTCGCGCAGCTAAAATCGTCGCGCGGCAGGTTTGTGATGTTATTACCGGGCAGAGACAGACCGAGACTCCGAGACGATGACGGCCGCCAGCAAGAAGAAGCCCAAAGAGTCTCAGCAGGATGAGGTGGGATGACTCGCTAAAACCACACAGCGACACAGACAGACATCTTTATTTTTAATTTATTTATTTTTTATTTCTAGCTATAATTAGATAACGTTCAGGCGCGTGTGGTCTGCGCGATAGCTACAGTGGACAGGGACCCCGCGCTTTATTTTAAATCAAATTTTAATGAAATTGTTTATTTTTTACTTGTAAGAATCAAATCTGTAGAAGTTTATCTTTTCCTTCAAGGAGCTTTCCTTTTCCTCCTTCCTCTCAGTAATTTCACACTTTTCCAACTTCAGCCTGAATCCGCGGAGCTCAGGCACGGCTGCAGCGGCACAGCGAGCCATCAGAGCCGGCTGACAGGGATGCAATGTTCGCGGTGTAACTCCAACAGGTTGTCCATGATCATGTAAATAATTCAGGGCGCGTTTGAGGGAAAAACAGGCCGGGAGCTCCGTTTGTGGCGACGCTGGTGACTTTGAGTCCTGTTTTGTAGATGCTTTGGCTTCGCAGTTCTTTAAGTTTCCTCGGGTTTGTTTTTGCGTCTTTCTGATCAAATTGTTTCGTTTTTGGTTGTTTGTTTGTTAGTTTTTTTGGATTCTTTCGTGTGTTAATCTGCTCAGTCTGCGCATAATTGTTGTGTATTCATCACATGACACAGACAATAATAACAGGTACAGCATATTTATGGTTGAGTGGTGCAAAGATGTTGGAATAGATTAGGAATGGATAACTGGTTGCTACATATACAGTATATATTGACTATTAATAAGTATATAAGTGGTATACAAACATGTACAGCAGAATAAAATATCCCCATGTTCATTTTCAGTGTTTATGTTTCGTTTTGTGTCTCTTCATTGTCATCTTTTTCATGTTTTGGTGATTTGTGTCTTTTTTGTTGTTGTTGCTTTGAGCCTTTTTGTGCTCTTACTGTTTCTTATTTTAAATGTCTTCCTGTTCATCTTCTTTCTTACTTCTTGTGTTTGATTCCCTTTTTGTCTCATTTTGGTGGTTTTATGTCTCAGTTTTTGCATCTATTTTTTTCATTATTTTCAGTCTTGTTGTGGTAGATCTGGCAGGTTTTTGAGTTTAAATGTTGTGTGTCTTGTTCTTTATCTCTTCATTGTCATCTCTTTTGATTTTTGTTTCTCATCTTTTTGTGGGAGTCTCTGCCTGTGCTCTTACTGTTTATTTTAAATCCTTTGTGTCTCGTTTTTGCATTTTTGTATTTCTTCCTGCTCAACTTATTATTTCTTAATTTACTTAGTAAATGTGTCACATTTTGACTCTGTGTGCTAGTTGTGTCTAAATCCTGTCTCCATTTGCTTGTTTTTCATCATTGTGGTAGATCGTGGTGTTTTCTAGTTTAAATGTTGTTTGTCTCATTTAGTGTCTTCATCGGGTCATTTTATTTTGCTTTTTGTTCATCTTTATTCTCATTACTGTCACGTGTTTGTGGTAGCTTGGCATTTATGAAGCCTTGTGTCTAATTTGTCGTCTCTTTGAGTTTGATTGTCATTGTAGCTCCTGTTTTAGTAGGTTCGTGGGTTTTTTTGTCTTTCTTTTGCTCATTTTCAGTGTTTTGTGTGTCACTTGGAATCAAATTGTGCACATTTTTTGCTAGTTTTTCGGTTGTTTTGGATCTTTGAGGAGCTTTGTGCCTCCTTCAGTCAGTCTGTTTTGCACATGGATGTAACCAGGGTTTAGAAATTAGTGTGGTACAGATAACGTTTTTGCCGTTACGCTTTGCTCTTTTGCAAGAGTGACTATGTCTGTAGAAACATGTAAGATGAAATAACAAAAGTAGAGAATTATGGCTTCATTTAAAATACAAACAGCACAAGGGAGGAAGTTACTTACTCGATGGCTCCTGTCCTGCTGTGCCTCTGATTCACTCCTCCTGTCTAAACCAACCAGTTATCATTTCTCATGAGTCATCGGCCTAAACGCGGCCCAATCAGGCGCGGTGTAGGGTGGGCCATAATGATGTAGAACTGAAGTCTTTTCAAAGTAAAAGCCACCTATAGCATCTCGTCTCTCCTAAAACATCTGAATCTGATATCCCGAGCCTCTTTGTGGTAATTTTGCATATCTGTGGTCATCGTTGTTTACATTCGTGTACCAAATTTTGTATTTGCACTTGCACTTGTTTATGCCCCATTTTACTAATTTCTGACCTACTTGTGGTAGTTTTGCACATATTTGTGGTAAAACTGTTTCTCATTTTGTATTTCTGTGTTACACCTTATTTTGTGTCATTGGCTCGCAGAGATGTTATCTTTGTTGTCTTATCTGTTATCTGTTGTTTACTATCTTTGGAGTAATTTGTTGTTGCTCCTTTATCTCATTTAAGTAATTTTGTATTTGTTTCTGGATGTGTTTCATGGACGCTCTGCATTCTTTTCCCCACCAAACAATAATCTTGATTTTATTTTGGGTCTAAAAGTTGATTTTTATTTATTCTCTGTGAGTTTGAAGTCTGTTTTGCAAGAGAAATAAACATGCAAAAAGAATGCAGCTTAGAGTTTTCTGCATAAGAACAGATTCTTTTGTCTTTAAAACACCAGGAAACGATAAGTCTCAAAACATTTACTACCATGCAAGAGAAGGATGAGCCGAAAATGATCAATTTGAGAACATTTTGGGCATTTTTAGCTTGAAGAAAGACTCAAATGTCAAATCAGTTGACACGACTTGGATTGATTTGGTTTACTGATTAAATCACTAAGCGCCTGCTCTACAAAAAACTAGTACACAACAGGAAAAAGTAACTGTACAATAACATTTAAGTTTTTACAGATACTTAATTTACTCGGAAATAATCCCTCCTTATTGTTTTTTCAGTCTTGGCCTTTGTCTTTGCATTTTTTTTGTCTGTTTTTGGTGTCTGTTTGCTTAAAGTGACTGGATAATACTCCTGGTAATAATGTCTTGGGTTTTTATTTCGTGGCATAAAACGTGTCCTTGCCTTTTTATGTCCGAGGTCGATCTGAGAGGCTGGAAATTATAGCCTTGAATTCGTGTTCAGTCTCAGCGTGACCCAGTGAAAGCCTTTGTGTGGAAAGCCATCGCCTTGGCTTTCAGCAGGTTCGGTTTGTCGATGTGTGTCTTTGCGTCTGTCCCTTTAACTCTCTTCAGTGTATCCTCAGCACACAAACACCGACACGCATGCTTTGATTTGCTCGCCTGCCTTACTTCCCACTGAAGGGAGTTTGATCAGCAGACTGTTGCAGTGAACTGTGTCTGCTGAAGCACACTCACACTCTGAGCGTACGGTGAATTAGCTCCGAGATGTTGAACCAAACTCAGAGAGGAGTCGATGGCCCAGTGGTGTGCAAAGGAAGCTCTACCCACTGCTGAGCGTGTCTGAGGTTTTCCTGCTTCGGTAATTGAACAGTTTCACCTCTCACAGCAGTGGATGTGATATAGATTGTTCTGGACACGTTTGTGCCTTTTATACTAAGCATCACACAGATTTATTCAAAGTGGGTTTGTCATAATAATCCTTCAATAACACTAAAGTCGGCATCCCGCAGCAGCGTGCAGCGATATGAACAGAAGATGAAAGTGTTGTTCATCACAGAAGATCTCAAAAAGATCTAAAAAAAAAAAA
>NW_005187784.1:338850-341435 GCF_000239375.1 Pundamilia nyererei | reverse complement strand
TTTGTTACCTTTCAGACTGAATCTACACTCACCAAACATTTTATTAGGTACACCTTGCTAGTAAAGGGTTGGGACCCCTTTTACCTTCAGAGCTGTCTTAAGTCTTCATAACAGAAATTCAGCAATACTCTTTAAAGACTTAATGTAACTAGAGCCAGTGATCCAGATCTTAGTTACTCTTTGGTCCTTGTGTGGTTTCATGAGTCTCCACAAACAACAGAAACAACATCCAAACAAAGTGGAGCTCAGAGCAAAGCTCAGGAGCCGAATAGACATGTTCTCCGTTCTGCTGAAGGTCACAATGGATCAGCTGTACACTGAACATTATGCAGCATGTTTGGGGTCCCTCTGTGCAGCCTCAGTGGCCTAATGGATAAGGCACTGGCCTCCTAAGCCAGGGATTGTGGGTTCGAGTCCCATCTGGGGTGATTTTCAGCACCGTGGTGCAGTGGAAGCAATATGCAGTACAACCATGATACTGGTCTTGTTTTAGAGGTATTGTAACATAAGAACTACACATCTCAGCTTACTTGGCATTATTCTTCAAGTTTTCTGGACTTACATAACCATAATTAGTTTCAGCCATAATAATCAAATAGTTTCTTGCTTTTGTTATTTGACAGCTTGTGTTTTGAATAGAAAAAACATGCAGGATTTTAATATGTTGTAAATCTACACAGGTATCCATGTTTTCTTTCTGTGTGTGCGTGAGCTGTTAGGTGGCAAAGTCTGAGGTTGTAATGGTTCTGTTGATGTGTGGGCTCAAGCTGGCAGAGGCAGGGTTATAAAGGTGTTTTTTGTCGATTGTTAAGGCCTTTGCCTTAATCCCTTAAGCCCTCGGCTATTTTCTGAAATTTCCACCTGGAAAACAAAAACCTCCCAAATTTAGTCAGTAACACGTCCACAGCTGTGAGGCCAAAATGAACAGCCCTGGGCTCTATTGATCAGAGGCACTTGTGAGAATTTAGAATTCAGTAAGTCGCCAGACGAGAATAGGATTTGACAAACTAGTAAAGTATACTTAGTGTACAACTTCCAAATGGTCAAGACTGTAAATTAGAAACTAAAGCCAGTGTTGGACTCAGTTGGGAGAGTCAACTGAGGTTTTGACATGCAGCACACAGCACAAAACTGTTACCGCTATAATGAAATAGCCCAGAGAGAGCGAGGTTGCACTACAACACCAATTTTGCCTTTCTGTAGCAACCTGAAAAACCTGCAGGATATGAAATGTGCAAGAGGTAAGAATTCTGAATCAGGTTGTCGATTTAACAGTATGCGTTTCACTCCAGTTGGCATCTTCAGCGATTCTTGAGGTAAGAGCCATATTTTTCTGCATTTCTGTTTTTAATAATCTGCAATAATGAGAGTTAACCCAACAAATATCTAAAGATTGCAATGGTGAACCCGCTGAATGAATAACCATGTAAACAGGGTAACATTTGGGTAAAATCCTGTATATTTAACTTTTGATCAGATTCTGAATTGATGATCTTTGATGTCCAGCTCTCCCACAATATCCTGAACTCACAATGTGCTCAACGATCGGGCTTGAGTACACATCTGTTTGCCTCAGCATCTTGGCCTCTCTCTCACGCTTGGTTCCTTCCTCGTACACATGCTCTTTTGAAGCCTTTCAACAGAACACCCATATGGAAAAGAAATAGCAAAAACGTATAAAAGACTTGCATAAGATGTGGCCTACTTCATATAGTGAATCATATAAGGCTTATATGATTTACTCATTTAAGTGGCCACTTTCTCATTACTTTCATATATTGTTTTAGTAAGTATCCAAAACATCCAAGTTTCCTTTATATAATTTTTCAAGGGATCTTATATCTGTTTTCGCTCTTGTATGCTTTTCATACAAGTTTCACACAAGACAGATACAAACTTTATAAGATTTATATATATCTTTTCCATATGGGCAAGGTCCATGACTTTATGCTTTTTGTGGCACTAATACGTTACAAAAGCAGCTACTTTTAAGCAGGATTGCAGTGCTCGGGCACTGATAGCAATCATACTACATGCATGATGTGCCAGTTTGAACTGAAACTGGTCCCACCTCTTAAAGCAGGACAGGGTTCCTCAGCTGTTATCAGGCACAGCATACAATGATTACACTAATCAAAACAAATTAGACTTTGGGCGTCATATGTGCTGAGCACATGGTAAGTCTGACTACAGTCTAAACAAGTTCTTCACATAGGAGGCGACATGTGCTGTGCTGACTGCTAGCTAGTGCAAATGGCCCAAAATTTGCGCTAAGCTGGCTGTTGAGCTCTGCTTGTACTTCACTTTGTTCCACCCGCTGTACTTGTACTACACGCGCCTGCTCTGTGTTATTTCAAAACATGCATCTCTCATTCATGAAGAAGAAAGCTTTGAGGGGTGCGTCGTTTCCACAACACTGCTTTCCTTCTGAGGTCCCCAGAGCCATTGAAAGGAATGACTTTAAGACTGGAGGTCCCTATCCACAGGTTTCTGTAAGAGCGTACGTAGGCTGCCATGACAGACCACTACTTCCGTTGTCCGGTTTTATACTTCCGGTTACTCAAAGCGAGACCCAGCGTTCAGTC
>NW_005187784.1:327514-328980 GCF_000239375.1 Pundamilia nyererei | reverse complement strand
AGTTTTTCTGTTTTATTGCCGTTTATGTTCACTGTCGCCATCGTGGATTGTTAACTTGGGGTTGGTGGGGCTAATTTGACTTTCAGAGTTGAGGGCACATTGGGGATGAAAATTATAACTCTGGACTTCCAACTTATTCTGGAACCCAACAATATACAACGCAGTTTACTAACATACTGGTTGTCGTTGGAGTTGCGCTTATTGAGCAGTCCAGTCTCTTCAAATTGATGTTAAAAATGATGAGAAAAGAGGAGGAAGAGGAAATAATGGTACTGAATTGTGATGACACGTAGTTGCGCTTTTATGATGGTGCACATCAGGCTTCAATGTAGCGTTTCAGCATTAAAATATATGCTCGAGATTTAATACAGACATATAAATCCCACTTACCTAAATTTTTTCATTGATGCTGAATGATGCTTTCACAGGCTCTATGCAACCATGTGAAAAACGAACTACCCTGTTACTGCTTCCATATGAATGAATAAACTCGATTAGCTGTTTATCAGTAAGTGTGACTACCTTATGAAAACAGAACATTTAGCGGTTTGCAGGTCTGAAGCTTTCAGGTGTGTGTTAACACAATGCCAGCGAATTTACCCCAAGCTCAGAGCACACAACGCTCAGAAAAACTGCACAATCCAAGAGCTACTTCTCAGACTCTACAGGCATCAGTTAGCTTGTTAAATGTTAAAGCACAGCACTGAACATGTATGGCTTATTTGAAAGGGTTTTCAGAAAAGACCGGGGCAGCACAGCTTAGGTTTGCAAAGTTACATCTGAAAAAAACCACTGGACTTCTAGAACAATGTGCTTTAAACAGACAAGACCAAAGTGAAGATGTTTGACCATAATGCACAAAACCAAACTCCGCATTTTGGCTTGTTTTGTAGACCCAGGACCTGGACAGCTTTTCTATACAGTATTCTAGTAAAATCTGAGGACATCTGTCTGACTGCTACAGACCAAACTTGGTCATGGGAGGTTAATCTGGTTTGTCTGTTTTGTGTATTATTGTAGGGTCTTTACATTACAAAAGAAAGCACCTCGAGACAGCTGTTGTGATTTGGCACAATATAAATCAAATTGAATTGAATTTATTACATTTTGCCTTTATTTTTGAGAAATTCCTGATGAGAAATTTCAGTCCACTTTGAACGTTTAAGAGACTTCAACCTGTGCCTCACAGATTTTAAAGTGGAATACCTGTTGAATGTTTAAACAGTCTAGCATGACAGTAAACATTAGAGAATTGGTGATCTTTGATGTCCACCTACAAAACTCCTTCAGGTTTCAGGTCAGATACTTTAAAACTCACAGCAAGAGTCCTTTTAAGCTTCCAAATTTGAACATGTTTTCCATCTTCTGCCTGTTGGAGATAATTAGACACCAAACAGCTGACCAAATGAAGATTGTCAGGATACTTAACAAGTCAAAAGAAACATGAGTTTTTAGCTCGTCTCTCC
>NW_005187784.1:324972-326438 GCF_000239375.1 Pundamilia nyererei | reverse complement strand
ATGTTTGGCACAGGTTCAGACTCTGTTGTACAGGACACAGATTATGAAACAGTAGTTCATAAGTACATGCAGATATGATTTCTGTTTGCTTTGTGTCTCTGACTCTGCAGCCTGCTGATATTTTACCTGATTTTGTATCACTCTGCATGTTTTTTTCCCTTGTTTAGTTTTAAATCTCGTTGTGTGATTGTGTGACACAGTTTTGTTTTTGTTGCATCTTTGCTTGTGTTTTATATCTCATCTTAGTTTTTGAACAGTTTTGTTTTTGTAGATATTCTCTGTATCTTTTTGTTTTTTATTGCAGTAGTTTTTGTCTCCGTTTGACACATTTTGCGTCTCTTCTGCTTATTGCATGTTTCAATTTCCTTTTAGCCAGTAGTTCAAGCCTTTCTTGACCAACGGTTACATGTAAAATATGTATAAAAATAAAAATATGATCACCTGTCCTCAGTAACTCACTGTACTATGTGACTTTTTGTTTGTGTGCCCTGTCATGAGGAAAACAATGGAGCTGATGAAGAGCAGGTGCCTCTCAGCATTGAGTGTGCACCAACAGGTGTTCATTATCACACTTGACCCGACTGTACCTGGTTCTGCATTATTAGGGAAGTGTTAAACATAACAGTGTGAAACCTAACCTCTCCACAGATTTTCTGTGGCCTCTGAAGCCAATGTGTTGAATGGAATGATTTACTCAAGGGCTCCGGAGGTCCATATGCACGTAAACTTGTGCCATAAAGTTCCTTGTGTGGTTGAGCTTAGCCCGGCTGTACGCCTTGTTTCTATTGGTCGCGTGAAGGTAGGTCACAGAGTGGGCAGCATGCGCGAGTACTCTTTGCTGGTGTGGTTGTGGGCAAGCAGTACCTTATGGTACTGCAAGATTTTAGTCCATTACAGCGTAGTTTGTTACCAGTTTTATTACTTTCTGGTTTTATTACCAGAAAGTAATAAAACAAAAAGAGGGCGAGAGCTCCCAGGGCCTAACTAAAACAAAAATGCAAAACAAAAGGCCTACCCAGCTGCTTGACAAAAGGTCAGTGAAAACATACAAAAGTGGCATCAACCGCATACCCTAGTGTGTCTAACAGTTTAATGCCTGCAATCAGTGTATAGGTACCCCAGCTTACCTGTCCAGCCTCCCACCACACATAATATAAAGAAGCCTGTTCGCAAATGTTTGTCATAGCAGAAGCCAGCAGCCACCAGTTGGCCAGGGAGCAGCTCATTTGTAGTAATCCTCGGCGTGTGATTGGCCAATAGACACATGCCAATCACTTCGAACTGGCCAATAGGTGGAGGCTTGACACCTGAAAGATAAATAGAACACAAAAGCAAAGCCACACCTCTTGGCACGTAACAGTGGCACAACTTAAGGGGAAAGAAACAGGCTTTCCAACCGCATAAAAAGACAGGTAGTATTGTTACAACAAAGGAATAATCAACCAAATTTCTTTGATTAAAAAAAA
>NW_005187784.1:322045-324207 GCF_000239375.1 Pundamilia nyererei | reverse complement strand
AAAAAAAAAAAAGAAGAAGAAGAATCTGAAAACTGGCTGCTAGTACCAAGCTCAAAGGTAGCAAAACAAGGACTTAGCCATTAAATCAGCTTCAGTGCTCTGGAAATTTTGTGTTAACTTCACAAATTCATATTAAATTAAAATGTAATTAAAACCTGGAGATGTATTGTTAATGCTCTACAGCAAGTATCACACAGTAATCTGGACCCAGGGGCTCAGTTCATACATGATTTTTAAGCCTATGCAGTCTCTCTCTGCTATGTTTGATCTTTTTATGATGGTGGTTGGAGCACGCTCAAGCATCTCAGTCCCAAACGTCCCGTAGATGTTCAGTATGAAGGCCACAGCATCAAATTCAGTGAGCCTTTATTTCCTCTCTCATTTTGAAAGAGAGCACAGATTACAGCAGAGCCACAATTTTCTGTCCATCATTTAGTTAGTGAGTGAAATGGCCAAGGTTTCTTTGTCCTGTCTTCCTTTCCTCACCCCACACCAGTGGCAGATGGCTGTACCTCCCTGAGCCTGACTCTGCCGGAGGTTTCTTCCTGTTAAAAGGGAGTTTTTCCTTCCCACTGTCACCAAAGAGCTTGCTGATAGGGGCTCGTCTGATTGGTGGGGTTTCTCTATTTTCTTTGTATTATTGTAGAGTCTTCACCTTACGATATAAAGCACCTTGAGCTAACTGTTGTTGTAATGTGTCGCTATATAAATAATATGTAATTAAAATGAAGCATCAAACTTTATTTTGCTGGAGAAAGGTACAATTTTTGTATTTTTCCTTCTGTACACCAACACAGCAGAGTTTAAAACACTCAAGATGTGACTGACTTGGAGACCTTCAGCTTTAATTTAAGTGGTTTAATGACACTTTTGAATTAACTGTTTAGGAATTACAGCCATTTTTATACAAAGTATCCCATTTTTCTGAATGATCAAAAGTAACTGTATTAAGTTAAGAGTTGTGTGTGTGGTTGAGGCTTGTGGGGAGCTTCAGGGCAAATCCCTAACTGGTCCACAGCACCTCCAACTCACAGTGAGCTGCCAGCTGGTGCCAGATGTCATAAGATACCTTCACAGCTCTTGCAGAGCCCATTTCTTTATATCAGTACTGGGATGATATTTTATTGTCAGCGCCGTGTAAAAAAAAGTTTTCCTAGTTTGGTCTGGAAGAAGTTACACATAAATTCAAACTCAGCCACATGCAACACCTCTGGGATGAAGTGCAAGCTGGACCGCATTAAACAGCATCACTTCTGACTGAATGAGAGCAAAATCCCACAGCGAGCGTAGAGGCTGTTAGGACTGCAGATGAATTCTCGCAGTGTTCGAGTGACTCACACGCAGAGGCACAGTTTCTGATGATTAGTGTTTGTTTCTGACTTTCTGTGTTTGCAGGAGTATGTGGACGTCAGCCCTCCGCAGAGGAACTGGAAGGGCATTGCAATCTCTTTGCTGGTGATCGTGGTGGTCTGCTCGCTCATCACCATGTCTGTGGTCGTCCTCACACCCGGTATGTCAGCCTGTGGAGAGAGACAGGATGATGTTTCTAGCTTTCTAAACCATGCAAATATGTGTTTGTCAGAAGTACATGAATATGCTTTATAAGACACTTATAATCTGCAGCTCTGCGTTGGATGAATCTCTCACTGTAACCTGGAGTTCACCCATTTATTTGTTTTCCAGTTGAACTTCCCGGCAGCAGCAAGTCCAGGCTGACTGTGGCAGATCTTTACAAACCAGAGTTCAGCATTCACGACCCCGAGGCCAAGTGGATTAGCGGTGAGTGTTTACATGAAAAAAAAAAACACACACACAAAAATCCTCACACAAACAAAGATGTGTGTTGCTGAATATTTCGAGTCTGAGGTTTTAATCCTGCACAGAGTAGCAGCGTTTAAGTCTCCTTTTACAGAAAGAGAAGGAAAGGTAAAACTCACGTTGTATATAAAAGATGGACTTAATGTGCTGCCTAGGGCTGGGCGATATAACCCAAAATTCATATCTCGATATTTTTTAGCCGGACGGCAATATAAGATATATATCTCGATTTTTTTTAAAGCCATAACGTAAGAACAAAAAGAGAGTTCTTAGTCAAAGCTGTGTCCCAGATGTCACACGGGCACTTTTATTAACATACAGCATAGATGTACATGAAAAAAACT
>NW_005187784.1:319341-321461 GCF_000239375.1 Pundamilia nyererei | reverse complement strand
CTATATCGATATAAACGATATTGTCACATCTTATATCTCGTATAAAAATATATCGATATTTTTAAAATTACTCGATATATCGCCCAGCCCTAGTGCTGCCACTCATTTGACATTTCTTCCATCATGTTTGTTTTTTTGTTTGTTTGTTTTTTTGTTTGGAGACAAAAGTGACCAAACTCCAAAGGACATTAAGGTAAATAAGGTAAATGCTGTTCTTCAGTGGGAAGGTCATCAAATGTGAAATCTCACTTCCTGATGTGTTTTTGGATCAGTCTGGGAGCCCTAAATATTTGTCCCTAACAAGCAAAAGTAGCAAAGGTAAATCAGAGTTACTTCTAGCTGTAATTAAGTAACAATAGTACATTTACTAGATTGTGCTTTTTTCAAGCTCTGGCCATTTTTTTCTGTATATAAAAAGTGAAATTGATTTCTATAGCTCCTACTGACCAAGAAAGGTGACAAACAACTTCCCCTCCTTGTCTGATGGATGGATAATATCAGGAGAGAATAACACCCGATGTACGTTATAGACAGAGAAACACAGTTTACTCGTGGTTCAGTCTGACAAGAGTGAAAGCAGGATGACAGCCTGTTGAATGACAACTTGAGAGAAAGCCCAAAAAAATAGTGTTCACATTCATTTATTTCCTTTTTCGCAACTGATTGCAAGTACTTGTGCCAACCAGCTGGTTGCCTAGAGGTTGAGCATGCAGCATGTGACATCCTCAAGCTCTGGGTGATAACTCTAAATTGTCTGAGGGGAGGCAACCTGTCTCCGAACCATCATGGTCTCTCTTGGACTGACTGTAATCACTCAGACTGGTGAAGGTTTGCAAACAATTGCTGTTTAATTTGTAAGTGTAGGCAAAGGTCAACATGTTGCACTCAATCCGAGTCATTCTGTGCTAATAAGCGCAACTCATCTACGTCTCGTCTCTTTGTGAAAGAGGACTCCACTGGTTTTCTGCTTTTAATCCTACATCAAAGTAAGGTTGCAGTCAAACTGCTGTCCTGCAGCAACTATGTCACAGTTTCAGATCTTTGAGTTTCTCTGTGCACGCTAACCACTCTGCCGCCCGACTTTTTATCTGCTGATTTATCCTGATTTATCATGTGTTTTACTCTAGATTAGTTGGACCGTAAACTCATCAGTAAAGTGGAAAGTAGAGTCATTTTCTTATTTGACTTCCTTATAACCTGAGGAGGAAGAGTCACTTCACGTTGGCTGTCAGGAAGAATGGCCATTGGTTTCATATTTCAGACCTGGAGGTTACATCTTGTTAGTTTTGATGTAGTCTTAGTCCAAGAACACATAGTACTCCATAAGCTAATACTGAAGCCTTGTGCAAATAGACACCTGATTTTTGTTAGCTGCCTCCTCATGTTTGTTTACCAACACTTTAAATTATTTTCATCTAGATCTCCTTTCACTGAATCATAGACCTTTGTGACCATCGATTTCCATTGCAACAACTAACTTTCATATGTTAAGAAATAAAAATGAAACATTTGCATGCATTATTTAGGTACACTTGGTTTTGAAATAAACACATATTTATATCTCGAAACATCTGCCATGATGGATTTTTAATCAGTTTTATGTAATGAGATAATGGAGCAATCCTAGCTACGATAGCACTAACTTTTTATGTGCCTTTATTTTTGGAAAGAAAAACAAAAGTATTGCTGCCAATATCTGGCTTTGATGCAGAGGAGTATAGTTACATTTTAATTGTGACCCAAGGTCACGAGTCGTGGCCCTTGCAGAGTGAGGTGAAGATGATGTAGCTCAGGATGGAGGAGGTGAGGACAATGTGTGAGGAAAGCGACATGTGATGCAGTGCAGGCGAATAAAACTGTGCAAACAGCACAGAGGTGAAGTCTATGTGTCAGTTCGAGAGGCCTGATGAGAGGTGTCGTTTGGTATTTTTATCTTTTGAAAGAAAAAAAATCAGTTCTTCAGTTTCAAGAACAGCGTGTAGAAAACTTTACACAGTTTTAGTTGGTGCACAATTTCCCGTCTGTCACTGAGACAAAGATCATCTTTAAAGGTAAATGTTTTAAAGCTGGGTGTCTGGAATATTAAAAGACTTCATTTACATTTCATTTTAATTGAAGAT
>NW_005187784.1:311421-317429 GCF_000239375.1 Pundamilia nyererei | reverse complement strand
TGAGTATGATGTCATTGAGAGCAGATATCCATTAGCTCCACCCAACTACTTGTTTCTAAGAGGCAGCCAATCACAAGAACGTTGGCTTAAAGGGAGGTTAGACAGCTGCAATTGTTTATTTGAGACACAAACCAAACTTGAGATGTGGCACCAGAGCCCAATGCAAGATAAATAAAGATTATTTTGGACTTTGATTCATGCAAAGCTACTCTGGCAGAGCCCATGAATTAATAGATGGGGATGGAAATGAGTCAGACAGGCCTGTTTGAAGGCTAGAGAAATATAATGGTTAATTAATAAACTTTCCTGTTTTTATCTAACCAAGACAATTACATTTTTCTAAACTTGAAATCCAAAGCAAACTTCCGTTCTTCTCTTCAGAGCTGGTTAGAGTGGATTGGTGAGCTGATGAGCATTTAATAAAGTATTTTCCAGATAAATTCAGCTAACCACAGGATGGACACTTTCCTCCCACTGGGGGAGAAAAACCGCATTGAGAGAGCTGTGGGTAAAAAGTTCAGAGCACTGTGGGAAGTGCATTAGCTGGAAATGAGAATCTCTCCACCTGAGGTTTCATTACAGACTCCAAACATTTGTCAGTGAGCAGAGGGGGTCTGCTATTGTTTCATAAAAACACTTACTCACTTTTCATGATAATTAGTTTAGTTTTAATACTTTTTGCCTCTCTGTTTGACAAACCTCTGGTTCATTTATTGACATCAAACTGCCTCAAGCGTCTGTAACTTTCACCATTTTCATACTTTGTGAATTACTTTTTAGAGCCAAAGGTTGTTTTTTTGTTTTTTTATTGAGTCCCTGATTTATTTATTTTTTTTATGTCTGTCACTGTATAAACACATAAGCTAGCTGGAGTGACTCCTGCTGACCTGCATATTCAAATGCAGATGGCTTCTCTGTGTTGGAGCTCAACAGCCTGCAGTGACTCAACATAAACATCCACAACCCCTGTGACAAACTATGGTTGAGGAATAATGATGACTGTAACTGTGAAAAAGCCAGAAAAAGTCACAGAAGGTAATCACTGTTCATGAACACATGATGCTAAAAATGCAGATATTTTTACACGTCTAGGAATCAGATATTTTGCTTGTACAAGAGGAATTTAAATGGCCTTATTTCCTGATCTTCATGATGAAGTCATCAAGGTGTAGCAGGGTGATATCGTCACCATAAGGAATCAAATACGAATAAACCTCAAGACAGTTTTGACTTTTACTAATTGTAAAACTGGTACTGAGAGTTGTTGAAAGAACGTTTCTGTCTGTAAGGTCTTTGGCTTCTATTGCTGTTAGCCTGTGTTAGCTGGTGTTAATGTCTGTTAGCTCTTCTTAGCCTCTGTTAGCTCATATTAGCTGCTGTTAGCCACATTTTGTGAAACTGTCTTTTAAATGGATGAAACATTGTTGAGCTTAGACACTTAGAGAAGTAACTCTCATATGATGTGATAATGTAACCAAACTGTTTATCTGAGGGAAAGTTTGACTTTTAGGACACTTGAGCATAACTTTTGTTGACATAAGGTTAGCTGATAACCAACTGTTGTTGTTTGTTTTTTTCAGCGGCTTGGTCTTAGTGTTAGGAACAAATAAGTAAGTAAGTAAGTAAAGTTTATTTATATAGCACCTTTCACAGACATGTGTCACAAAGTGCTTTACAAGAAAGGCAAGAAAACACAATACAGTCATAAATACATCATAAAACTCCCGGTCTAATTAAAAGCTTTTTGAAATATGTCCCTGTAATGCTCTAAAAGTTAAAACTAGAATTTTAAAATGGATCCTAAATCCAATTGGGCTCCCTTGATCAGGCGGGTCAGTAGCCTCGCTGCAGAGTTTTGAACAACCTGTAGACGAGCCAGCCCTTTCTTGTTTAGACAAGTAAACAGGCCGTCACAGTAGTTGAGTCTTGTAGAGACAAAAGCATGTATTATCATCTCGAGTTCACTTGTTGACATGATGGATCTGAGTTTTGAAATGTTCCTCAAGTGAAAAAAGCAGGTTTTTACTATCTGATTTAAATGTCCCTCCAAAGAAAAAGCTTCATCAAAAATAATGCCTAGGTTTCTACGGTTATGTTTCTGTGAGGAACCTAAATCATCCAGTCGATGTTTAATAACAGGTATTGTAAGTTTCTGTTGTGGCCGGGTTTAGCTGTAAGCAATTATTGTTCAACCATTGTTTAATGTTAGTTAAACAGTCAATCAGATGAATAGCAAAGGTGGAGTGGTGAACTTGAGCATTTTACTTGTAAGTTTTAATAAATTTATCAAAGAAAGCATGAGTAAACCTTATTTTTTGCCCCAGTTACACAACAAATGGACACTGCGATGCGAAAAGAGTTTTCACACGACGGTGTAGAGTCCTGTGAAAACTTTCTTTTTCATATGACTCTGTATCTGTGATCTGTGACACACTGTGGTGGCAAAATGACATGAAGGCAAATAAAGAGTGTGGTAAAATGACTTGAATGAAATGCTTTATAGTCATGCTTTTGGTAAATATCAGCATGGCAGCAGATAGTCGAATGGAGTCAAAGTGACACAGACAAATAGACAATAGGGTTCAAATCCGGCTGATTCTTGTTTTGTGGGGTTTTTTGTCGCAGCTGCAGCTCAGCTGGTCTGTTACTAATTGTGGCATTTGTGTTAAAGTGTCCTTGAGTCAAACTCTCAGTGTGTGTATGTGGGAGAAAAATATCTGTCACTGAGGATAATAAAAGCCAATTCACAGCTCTCAAACATTGCATCACCCCCACCACCTGAGTTCACTGACTCTTCTCCTCTTCAATCTTTCCCCGGGCCACGTCGCCACCGCCTCCTCATTACATTTTTCAACCGTGTTGCATAAGACTCGGCCCGTGCTACAGCACAACCTTGATCTGCGGTCGAGGGCTGTGTTGTGTCATTGCATCCCTCCACATCCTTGAGCTCCTGTTCAAGTCTAAATGTGGACAATCTCAAAGGCTTGCGTTGTTTAACTGGCTCCGTGACAGAGTGACAGATTGTGTTTGTATCCAGGCTTGGAGAATGAAAAAAAGAGAAAAACCAAAGAAGAAGCAGAATGTAAATAGCAGCTATAGATGGCAGAGCTGAAGAGGAGGGACTCTGGCAATGTGATAGCTAAATTATTGCATTGGTTGTAAATTAGATAACTAAAAACACCCATAACACCTTTCCGGAGACTTGCTGAGAGTGACAGAAGGTGAGAGGAAGAAAGACAGACAGAAGGACAGAGGTGGAGGGGGACGGTGAGAGACGGTCCTCCTGCTCTGGCTGTGAAACACAGACTCACCTCCTGCTGTGTCCTTCCCTTCCACAGAGAGATAATACTAATGGCTAGTCTTGTGGCCTGTGGCTTTTCATAATGGGCTGTGGATGTTTAGTCCTCTACCACACACACGTACACACACGTTGATGTATGTGTAGAAGCAAGCAAGAAGCTGGTGTACGGCTAACTGCTGTTGTTTTTTCGGGTAATTATTGTAATTTTATTAAGTTAATTCAATGATACACCTACCTGAGAACCAATTTTAGTAAATAAATCATTGTTACAATATAATTTATAGTGTGTGTTATGGGAAGTGGCAGTGCAAAGAATGTCAGCGACTGCAAATGACACATCTTTAGTAGTTGCTGATTGGTGCTGAAATGAGATCATCAGTCATGTTTAAGGTCTTTTATAGCCTTTGGTATCACTACCTGCTAATGTAGAGGCTGCAAACAGAAGCATCCTTCACCTGATCTGTAATTTTAGGTCCAGTATTCCAGTATCACCAGTGTGTGAATGTGTGTGTGAATGGGTGGATGATTGCGTATAGTGTAAAGCGCTTTGGGGTCCTTAGGACCAAGTAAAGCGCTATACAAATACAGACCATTTACCATTTTACCATTTTACTGGAAAACCAAAATAATCCTAGTTTGTGACTTTAAAAAGAAATGTTTTCACCCAGTTGGGCTCTTCCATTTGTACCGTCACTGAAAATAGGATTTGTGGAGTGAAGATTCGCTTACTGTATGTTGCAAATATACCAGCAATCGTCAGCTGTTGGACAAAAAAAATGACCATATCACCAAAGTCTTTTAGAGAGAACTTTGGTCTAAATGTTATTTTGGTGTCATGACTATACAGTTGTGGTGAGAAGTTTATATCTGTTTATTATGGGCATGAATGAAATGATATTTTTTTAATGATTTCTTTGAACTTCTCTTTTTCCAGAGTGGAATGATTGCACAGCATGCAATTTAATAACAAGAAGCAGGTGCATAACTTTGAATTTATTTTGGATTTTCTGTAATCCACACCGATCAAATGTATACACTCAGCCACACTAATGTTTGGTGAAATGTCCCTTAGCACATTGACCCTCAACCAGAAACTTTTGGTAGCCATCAACAAGCTTCCGGCATAATTCTGGCTGAAATTTGGCTGCTCTTCTTGGCACAATTGGTAGAGTTCATTTCAACTGGATGGTTTCCTGACACAGACGGACTCTTACGTTTTCCTGACTTTTAAGTGTAGTCCGCAAATTTTCAAATTTTCATGATGCTACCAACATCATGCTTAACAGCTGGCACAGGTTAGGTTTTAAAGCCTCATCTTTACTTTTTCAAACATACCTCTTGTCAATTTGGCCAAAGAGCTCAATCTTTGTCTTGTCTGAACATAAAACTTTGCTGCATAAGGCATTTGGCTCTACTCTGAGCCCCTACTGGATGAGAGCCCTTAGAGTCTTCTGAGGAATCTAATTTCTGTCACTCGTATCCGTCATCTTTTTCTGTCAGTCACTACCCGGGGGTCGTAAAGCAGGATAGGAATATAGATCAACCCAGAGTGGTCACGCCATCCATTTCCAGCTTATTCTATGATATTTATAGTTTTATTTATTGAATCACTTTGAATATTTTCTCCACTTTATAGATAGATAAAATGTTTCTTCTTCTTCTTTAGATTTAGACATATGTCAGCATGAAGACAGTATGCGTATGTAACATGAGGATTTAGGTGTGGTAGTCTTGTTTTGGGAACAATACTCTTGATCTTTTCAGCAGTTTGAACTTAAAAAAATTAGTTATTTTCATCCATCCTTCCTGTGTTTGCTCTGGGGGTACGTGCTCTAAGCAATCAGGAAGAAGATTTGGACGTGTTTGTTTTGCTCTGGTTTCCTGATGAGGCTGAGATTACATATTATTTTAATGATATTCAGAACTTGTTTGGCAGCGACTGAACTCAAGAAGCTGCAATCTCACAGCTTAATTTTTTTTCTGTTATTATTATGGTTGAAGTGTTTGCTTTATTTTCACTCAATTTGTCAACCGTGTCTCGAACTGCTTTTATTAGTGTCCTTCATGCTGTTAAATTAGGGCCGAGCAGCTACTGAAGCCTAACAAAGTTATAAGAGGAGAGAAAAGGAAATAAGTCAGAGGTTGTCAAGGAAGCAATTTCCATCATGTGTGAATTACACCCACAACATCTCCAGGAGGCGCGGCAGTAAATTCAAGCCCAGGCCTCGCTCGTCTGCGCTGTCTCTGGGCTCTCATCGCACCTGATCGACATTAGATTTACACCACGCTGCATGTCAGGCAGCAATTTCCCAAATTTATCATCAATCTCAACAAAACAACTAATGGGGCAGGCGACTCTGTAGGTCTGAAAAATTAATTACCACCAAAAACCCACAGTGCAGCGTTTGCCAGAGCGAACAGCTAACTGCTAACTTTATAAACGTGTTCATTATTTTATATCACTACCATCTATACGTCCTCCTCCTCACTAAACCTGCTCTGTCGGTTTGAATGTGCACCTGTTTATCTGCATTTGTGGTGTATTATTGTAATGTATGGACAGCTTATGTGTTTTTGAGCTGAGGATGAAGAAAACATCCAGCTGCTTATGCATGAGAGATATCGTGTGTGTGTGTGTGTGTGTGTGTGTGTGTGTGTGTGTGTGTGTGTGTGTGTGTGTGTGTGTGTGTGTGTGTGTGTGTGTGTG
>NW_005187784.1:308962-311401 GCF_000239375.1 Pundamilia nyererei | reverse complement strand
GTGTGTGTGTGTGTGTGTGTGTGTGTGTGTGTGTGTGTGTGTGTGTGTGTGTGTGTGTGTGTGTGTGTGTGTGTGTGTGTGTGTGTGCGCGCAATCACTTATGGGTGAGTGCTGCTCAGCTTGTCATACATGATTGCTAATGAGGTTTGGACAAACGAGACTACATCCTTAGTAGAGACTCACATGAGTAAAACATGATTACATAATATAAATAATGTGAGAACAATACTGCACATCCTCTATAAGAGTTCAGGTCGATTGCTGTTACTGGAGCACAGAGACTTCCAGTGGATAAGGGGGCTTCAAGACATGGGCAAAATGGGTATGTGGACACCTCAGCATTAAACTTTTATTCTATATCATATTGAAAATAAGCAGCTACCTCCGGAGTTGAAAATAGATGCAAAAGCTGCAGTTCCTCCAGTGTCCACTTGAGGGTGTCTTGAAAAGTGAGTCAGTCTATGGGGACTATGTTTACAGTCAAAAAAAGGTTTTGATCTCTGTTAGATAATTTCCTTATTTAAATAAATGTGATTAATTTTTATTCCATGTTTCACTTCAAAAAGTTACAGTAAGTATTTTTTTAGGTTATTTAATATAAAAAAACCCATTGTACTCATAAATACACACTGATGAGTATTTCATTGCATCTTCCAGCAAACTGATTCATTCTCATAAACTCAGAATGAATCCATTCAGAATATGTAGGTTTGTGGAGATGAACATCACCATTTTCTGCTAATCACACTTTATATATGTGGCTAGAAACCAGACACATATATGTAGTACACCTTATCAGCATTACAAAGTGTTTCCCACACACTTTTAAGTTTTCAATTTGAAATGGAATGGTTAATAAAACACACCTTTTGAATGCACACTGCAATTTGCTGTCATCTAGTGGTGAGATATTACACAGTGTACCCTTTAAACTTTAAAGGGTACAAATAAAATCTACCTGAACAAAACAAACAGAGCTACCTTGTGGTGATGCCCGTAGGTAGATTTTATTTGTACTTGTACTTGTATTTGTACTTGTACTTATTTGAACTTCTGGGGCAGCTGGGGGTGGATTCCAACTGTTGGTAGCTTCTAGCCAAGTCTTATTTGCTTCCTCATATTTAGATGTTGGCCAATATGGTGGTGGAGTGGTGATCACGATTTCTTCACAGCAATAAGGTCCTGGGTTCCAATCTACTCACCAACTGGAGCCTCTCTACATCGAGTGTGCTTGGGAATTTTCTGGGTCCTCTGGCTTCCTCCCACACTCCAAAGATGTACATGTTAGGTTAACTGGAGATTCTAAATTGACTGAGAACATGAATGGTTTTTATCTCTCTGTTTTAGCCCTGTGACAGACAGGTTATCTGTCCACAGTGTACCCTGTTTCTCGCTCCATGACAGCTGGGATAGGCTCCAGCCCCCTTGCAGTCCTGAATTGTATAAGCAGTTTAAAAAGTGGATGGCTGTTAAGGTGGTTTCTTTTGGAGATTAGAGTCCAGGCAGACCTTTGACGTCATCGCTGCTGGGTTTTTGTGACGCAGGAAACTAGCCTCTAATTCAACATGGAGAATATTCGTAATGAGGGGTTGTTCTCAAAGCACTTCTTCTTGAATATATACGAACTCCTGCCATTTTCTTCTTTCTCTAAAATTTAAAAGGACAAGGGGAAGGTCAGTGATGACCAGTGACTGCTAGCTTGTGCTGTTGGTATATATTTCTTTAAACAATAAGCTCTAAAATATCTTTATGAATTACTTTTTAGTCATTATCAGGTGAAACATGCCATGCAAGTTGTATATATATATAATTCAATAAATATCAGCCCATTTAAATACTGGATTTGACTTCATGGAGAAAATATCTGGTTGTTTGCATGCTAAATGCTACTTAGTGATCCACAGCAAGTTGTTAAAAGTGTGGTTTTTTTGTCATAAGTGTTTTCAGGCCCATCTTTGCCCACTATTAGTAACAAAGAGGTAACAAAAGCAGTAAGTTTCCAGCACCAAAACAAAGAGGTGAGCAGCAGAGGCTCAGTAAATAGAGCAGATCATCAACTAATCAGAAAGTCAGTGGTTGAAAAAATTATCCAGCTCCTCTAGTCTGTATGTTAAAGGTGAGTTCAATGTAGCTGCACGGTGTGTTCATTTTCCAGCTTTGGCATTTTTCTTTTCAAAAAACAGAGATAATTGTAGCCACTTGCAGTTGGATCAAACCAGCAATATTACGTATTTATGCTAAAAATGGCTGCATCTATTCATGTGTTTGTCTTCTCTAACAATGTGAATGCATATTAGCTTTTTTACGCTGCATTAGAGTACATTCAGCCAGAAAGCTGCCTCTGCTCGTATAGCAGTGAGTGAGTGATTGCCGCTCCTGCAATCAGCCACAAATTCACTCTAAATGAGTTTCAGGAGCTTGTGAAGAGGGAAGGCGAGG
>NW_005187784.1:306824-308072 GCF_000239375.1 Pundamilia nyererei | reverse complement strand
TCATCTCTCCATAAAAGTAAAACACAGTTGTCATCATTTAAACTTGTGACTTGTCAAAACTCAAATGATCGATTAAAGTACATTTTAAATTAAATTTTATTCCAGATGTAGACGATAGGGACCAGGTCAGCTACCACTCAGAGGCAGTTCCTGTCTTGATATAATTACTTTGGTGCCTCAAGATGGGAAGTTAAGTTGGTCAAGTTGGGAATTACATGCAATACTTTAAAACTGTCAGTACTGTTTGTGGCATTACAGCTATTAATTGTAATAAACTGGTGAAATTTGCAAATCTGCTACTGTCTACATAGACAGAAGGTCAACCAGAATCTCACACACTCAAAAAAAATATGCCCCAAATTGCTGACTTGAACTAATTTAATTACATGTAATATTTGTGTGTGATTTTGTCACAGAAGTCCAAAGTAATGTTAAAATTAATGGAATCTGATCAAGGGAAATTTACTTGATTGTTATATATGTAGTTATATGTAGTGCAGAGTTGCACTCAGACTGATTGCAACATGTTGGCATGTTGGAGACAGGTTGCCTCTCACAAAGTGAAGTATGCAACTATTCAGAAGGTGAATGTGTTGCACGCTCTCAGGCAACCACTATTTTTGTTTTCCTAGTTTCAAAGAGGTTGCCGTCCTGTTTTGACTCCATGGTCATCTCAGCCACAGAACACAGAATCCACTTTAAGGGCACAAAATCATCATCAACCAGCAAACTTCTGAGGGAAACTTTGTCTTTAATGCATTTTGAATGAATCGCTGGTTCTTTACAGAGTAATGAATACATGGAAAATGTACATTTTAGTCCTCTGTACACTAACGATCCAAGAAAGTCTGCAAGACTAGAAGTTCAGTCAAAGTTTTTTTTCACTGAACATCTTCTCATACTCCTTCCCGATGCCGTCAGCTGGGACAGCCACATTTATAAAAACTGCCTTTTTTTTCTCCCGTGTCTGACGTATCTTTCTTTGGTTGGTTGGCCAGCAGCGGCTTATCTGTCTGGAACTTGAGGTCCCACAGGACTTGAGCGCTGGAGTGGAGTGTCCCAGTGGGACTTGTGAGCTTTTAACGAGCACAAATGTTCCTGTACACTATTACACAATTACTGTCATGAGCAGCTGGACTGTCCCAGAGCTTCTTTGCACACGTGCACCTTCAGTGCTGCCTCTGTGACACTTACTGTGCTCAGGGCATGAGTTTGCAGCCATGATCAGAACACTTGCCTTTTCTTGCC